>NC_056733.1:1072900867-1072915867 GCF_019279795.1 Protopterus annectens
CATGCACACACACACATCCATACACATATACTTATCTATAGCTATACCTATGTGTATCTATATCTATATCTATATCTATCTATGTGTGTGTGTGTGTGTGTGTGTGTGTGTGTGTGTGTGTATATACATACATACATATATATATATATATATATATATATATATATATATATATATGTATATATATATATATATATATATATATATAGATATAGATATATGTGTGTGTGTGTGTATACACACACACACACACACACACACACACACACACACACACACACACACACATAAACATATCTACACATGTTCATAACAAGTTGCAGACTGCACCCCGGACTTGCTTTGATAAAATGTGTTCCCTGCAGATTAGCCCTGCGGAGATTACAACTGTATGATCTTTGATCATCTGGTATGCATTCAGCATACACAAATGTGCTTAAATAATTACTGTAAGTAGCAGACACCTGTCACTGAACCTGTTTTTCACAGATAAAGAGGAGGTGAGGGCATTTGTGCCTGATTCAAACATGCTAGTGCCTGCATAGCCCCATGGATCTTGGGATACATGAAGTCTTGTCAGTGTCTGGGCCATATCATGCTTGATATCCAGTTTTCTAAATGATCCAGTAAAGACACCCTGCTGCCTATGTTTGCAGTCCTTGAGTAGGTATTGCAAAAAGATTTTGGTAACCTTTCATCACCAAGCAGTACCCCTCCTTCTAGAGTCTAAAGAAGCAGCTATGCCTGTGTGACTGTCCATGGAAGCACAAGTGACTCCAAGAGTACTGCAAAAAGGAGGACAAATGCACAGGTCATCACATGTACTTGTGAGTCATGAACTGCACCTCATGCAGGTGTGTGAGATGTAGTTTCATGGCCCGCTGCCAGCTATGAGTGCCCTGCATATGCATTGTGACTGTCGGCACTTGATGCATGCCCATGAACAGGCTGCATATAAATACTATGTTTCAGTAAGCCATAATAAAGTGATTCATAGACAGCTGTGCTCTAAGCACCTAAATGAATGTATGATATGAAAAAGGTTATAAACTTGCATCATTTAGAATTACACTGCCATTTTAATGGCCATCTAGCAAAACAGTAATCAGAATGGTATAATCACTTAAGAATTTGGAAATATTTTGTACAATATGTACATTTTTGGATTTGGCTCCTAAGGAAAATATTTATCTTATTGGCAGCTCTTGTCTCACCTGAGCGGTTGATAGAACAATAGTAAGGTTTGCCAGGTATAGTGACATGGTTCACCAGTGACCTATTGCACTAGGAAGGATATGTTCTAAACATATGCATTAGAGGTGTATTTGGTTGTATATGACAGATACTGACAAATTTGGGTACCCCCCCCCCAAGTCCAACCTTACAAGCACATGCAGCTTAGGGATGACTGTTAGGACTAGGGATATAACTTATGATTGGGAGATGGGTTTGGCATAATTGTTAAGTCATCTTATAGACACAATGTATAGGGTTTGATTCTGACCTCAGGTTACTGGCTAGGCTTAAAATGGCCATTGAAAGCAGTTTGCCTAGTATTCCCTTATAAATCTGTAAGTTAGCAATACTCAAAACAGAGGCAAAATGTGTTAAATGAAGCTCTTAGAGGTTATATAGAAACAAGTACTTTTTCCAAGAAAAATGAAACAGCTTCATGTAGTCTATCATTCGGTGTCATAAACACAGTCTGCCTTTCATCTGTCCCGTTGTATCCATCTTCATTGGTCAAAATACAGCCAGATGTACAAGAATTCTATTGTGTGGGCTTATTCATTAGATGTATACTGTATGAGCTGCTAACATTCCAAAGTGCTATTTCTGTTTAGGTTTCACATGCATTCAGTCATACCTACCTGTTATGGGCAAAAGCAATTTTGTCAGTGTCAGGTTCAGCCTACAGCCTGGCCTACAAAGCATTTTCTACTGCCACCTCAGACATTCAAATACAATTCTTGCTTTGCTGCAAAACTTGGGTTTACACTGTTTCGATTATACCTCATCTCACCAGACCATTTAATAGGCTAGCCCATCTCTGGAAGTATTTTTGTTTTAACTCACCAGAGCTGCAAGCATACTGCGAAAATTAATTTTTATGAAACAGACACATTTCCAATATCAATATTCCTACCCTTCAGTATCATATTGAAGAAGACTCTTTATGGACCTATATTGAAAAAAAAACAAACAAATTAAATTTGTTGGAACATGATAAAACATTGATGTTAAAATCTGTTAACAACACAACTTCATCTCCATTTCAGAAAATTTTCACCTGGAAATTTATACATAGACGTTACATTACTCCACAAAAAATAGCCTCAATTTCACATAATAATAATCACAAATGTTGGAGATGTGAGGAGACATTGTGTGCAGACTGGGCTCATATGTTTCTAGAGTGCAGGATGGTTGTCCCCTTCTGGCAGGAATTTAAGGTCATTTCAAAGGCACTGTGGTCGGACAAATGTGACATTCCAGACTCATTCATTCTTTTTAATGCACAGATTCCAGAACATATCCTAATGATACAAGTGCGCCTTCTCTGGTCTCTTCTTGCAATAGCAAGGAAAGTCATTACATCGATGTTACTTGTATCGATATGTCTTGTGGCATGCACCACTACAGTGAGCAGTTCTGTGCACAGGATTTCCACTTCTGTCACAGCCACCATAATACCATGATTGACTATGGTCAGATTATGGCACATGCCCAGGTCTTTTACAAGATACACATGCAATACCATTATCATGAGATATCTAAATCTGTCACATTCACCATTGATAACAATGATCCATATCCAGGTTCAAATCATGCAATAGCACCCTGCCCCTATAACAGGAGGCCACAGACCATGTTACTTTTTTCAGCACTTAAGCTCTATGTCCTGGTCATGTAATGGCACCCCATCCCTGTCAAAGGAGGTAACAAGCCTGTCACTCATGGTAGTTCCACATGCATAGTCCACCATGGTTGCATCCCTCACTTCCTGTTATGTCTTTCTTTCACCCTCAAGCATTTCTTGTCTCCCATGTGGTTTGGCAGCCTTGTTGTATTGATTCCACCTTATATGTACAAAGGGTGAGAAATGTGAACCACAACTATTTTGCATTCTGTTGAGGTAAATCCTGATGAACAGACAATGCACTGACCAGTAGTTGTGACTTCTGGATGCCGAGGGTTAGGTCCAACCTCTGAAAGCAACCCATGGTGATTTACAGGGTTGTTGACATTCTCGGGGGGGGGGGGGTCATTTTTCCTTAATCACACAGTTGTCTAAATTAGGATATATATGGACTCCTAGATTCTGGCAGAAGACAATTAGTGGGGCCAGACATTTGGTGAATACTCTTGGAGCTGTAGATAAGCCAAATAGTAAAGCACAAAACTGGTAGTGTAATCCCCTGCCTGAAAATGTAAGTATCTCCTGTGCTCCTGGGCAATAGGAACATAAGGGTAGGCATCATTTACATCCAGATTCACCATCCATGCCCCCTAAGAAATAAGGAGAATTAGCTTCTACAATATCAATGTTTTGAATTTTGGGGCATGAAGGAATTACTTTAATCTTGAAAGATACAAAATAGGCCTCCATGTCCACTCCTTTCTGGGCATGAGAAAAAGCCCTGAGTTGAACCCAGAACTCTTTTCTTTTCTATAAGGCATTTTCCAAAACTGAATGGTATAGTCATCCTTTATGATTTTTAATACCCCTTTGTCCTGTGTTAAGTCTTGCAAATGATGATAGAAGGCTGAGAGTCTTCCCATGGGGATAGGATTGGGTTGGGTGGGATCTGGAGTAGGAGGTGCTGGAAATAGCAGAGCTGCTCCCAGGGTGGGGCAGAATTATTGAACCCTCGCACATCTTGAGTTTTTCCTCAGTTTGCCACTTTCACTGCAATATTGACCTTTTCCCCTTAATCTGTCTGGGCTTTTTCTGTTTAGGTCAAAAGGAAAATGATTTGGGGTAGTTCTTGTTACATCTGGGTGTGGAAGACTTATAAAACTGCTTGACAGATTTCATCAGTTTCATCTTTTATCCAGTTTATGAAATACTTACTTCACTGGGGGTCCTTGGAGGATCTCGTTATGCAAAGGGGCATCAAAGAGTTCAGTTCTTACCTTGTCTGAGAGAGGTTGGGTTCTCATTCTCAGTCAGGTGTGTCTCCAAGTAACTTATCCCATAGCAGCCACCATGCATGATGCCTCAAGAGCATCACAGCAACATTTCTGAAGGGAGACATTGCACAGGTCCTGTATGTCCCTATGACGGCTCTTGTCTCGAATCCCCTCTGCTTTAGATTTAATCTGTTCCTGTAATGATTCAAGGTATTTGAGCATCTGGACGTGGCAGTTAATAGCTCTTGTAGCCAAGGTGGCTGAAGTATAAGTAGCCTTACTAAACTGGTCCAGCAGATTGCCTTCACTGTCATTTGGTTAGGGGTTCTTGGATGCATACCCAGGAGCACCCTTAGCAGATTCCTTTGACACCACTACTGGATCCACCACTGGGTTTTTATAATACTGCTTATGAGGTTCTATAACCCTATGGAAGTGGTCTGGCTTTCTAGGAACAGGGGAAGGGTGTCAGAGTGCAGATATGTCCTCAGACACAATATACAAGACTATATGAACTGGAGGAACTGCCAGAGTTGAAGAGGTGTGAAGGCTGAAAGATATTCTGTAAAGATTTTGAGCCTTAGAAAATTACCTAGACTCTGTATTGAATGCTCCAGTCATTCTGTCATGGAAGGCACCAAAAGATAAAGCCTCAGGAGACAAAGCTGAGCATAAGGTGTCATCATAATCAGAATGATCAAAAGTCTGAGAGGGAAAATGTTCCACATAGACCAATTCTTTCTCATCTTCTGATTCCAAGGAATCTGAATCTCCTTTGGGGGGACATTTCTGGCACAGGATCCTTTTGCATGATAGATTGTTTGGTTTTCATAAAATCCATGAAGTCCTGGGCCATCATGAGCAAGTCCTCTGAAGAAACCTGGGAAGAATAGGCACTAGGTTGAGACAGAGATGCTTGGGGCAAACCTGAGGATGTCTTAGGTTTGAATGCCAAGGGCCTAGGGGAAATTAAGACCTCAGGTTGCTAGCAATAAGCTGTGAACTCAGTCTGGTTCCCAGGGTTGTCCTCCATAACAACAGCCAAGGGGATACCGCCTTCACTCTCAGTCATCAGAACATAAGGGAATACCACCTTCACTCTCAGTCATCAGAACATCTGCACTGGAAGGTATAGCCTGCTAAGGTGCTTCAGATCCAGCCAAAATTGGTCTGGTGCCTGACTGTAAAATAAGGGCATGAGTTGTAGTGGTCTCTGGAGGGTTTGCCCCAGAGGACTCGGGCCTTGAAGGTGTTAGACCAGGGGGCTGTAAAGGTTCCTCACCTGCATCCAAGACATCAAACTTGCTCAAGGGCCCAGACAAAGAAATATCCTGAGAATCCCTGGCATTCATTTCCTTTCTACATTTATCCTCATGCTTTTTGGTGAAGAGATCCTGGTAACTGGAGCACAGAGAGGCATGTGATGGGCCTGCCTTACTAGATTCCTTACTAGACTCCATACGTAACTGAAGGGACACATCCTGATGTGTAATGGTTTTTGAAGTGAACTTCACACAATAGTGGCAGTTAGCAACATTGTGCTGAGGATATAGATAAAAAAAAACAATGAAAACAAAAATCTTTGTTGGGAATCTGCTTCCTACAAGAAAAAACAATTACTTGAATGTTAACAAGAAAAAAGGGTACCCAATGTGATATTTATCTGAAGACATCTGAAACTCTAGCGACTGAAGCAGACCGATGGACTGACAATACAAAATAAAAATCATGATGAACATTGCAATACATGGCAAAAAGAATTGAAGATGGCATCAGCCAATGCCTGCTTTATAACCTGATGTGCAGACATTAGTTCATCCAAACATCCCCTAGCTGGGGGGGTTGGTGAAAAGAGTCTGGAATTTGAGCTGGCCATGGGCTTCTGCACAGTAGGAAGACACAAGAATCAGTACTGCAACATTTACTGTGATGATCCTAAGTTGTTTCAGTGGAGGATAAGAACAAGAGTGGTTTAAACAGTATTCTTTACTATAATATTAATATAATGTATATGGGGTAAGAGATTAGTTTCTTTTGAGACAATGAAGCATGGTGCACGTCTTTCTTTAAGTTTAGCTATTATATGTCTTGGTTTATTTGTTTTAGCTGGTGAAGGTTTTGCAGCTCTGAGATAAATTTGAACATTCAGGTAAACATGTTTGAAGGATCGCAAGACTATATTTATTTTGTAGTCCATTGTTAAAACTATTTACAATATTATCTCTTCTAGATCTGTTTTTAAAACATCTAATATTGTATTCAACAAAGAAGCCAGTCTAAAATGCTTTTGAAGGCAAGTGTTATGTTCACCTAAGATTAAAGGATTTGTATTTTTTCCGCCTTCTAGAAAATTACTTTTTATCTTTTGGTAAGTTAATTTCTGTTTTATTATTATTATTATCAGTTTCTGTCCCCAGTAACTCCATTTCTTGAAAAGTAGCTCAAAAGCTTGACCAATTCAATTATACTGGTGATTTACTGATGTGTGAAGTGTTCATAATACATCGTTCTGATCTAACACTGTATCAGATTTTATGCTGGCTGCAAAGAAACAAGCTATTCTCTCAATGTCAGTGCCGGATGAGTAAAAATGAAGCTAAAGAGGAAAGGACTTGGTACCAACTGCTGACTTCATGGTAAACACAGGCTGCACAAACAAAACTCCACTGACTACACTTCAGTGTCAGGCCTTCAGTATTACAGAGCCATCTCATGCCGACAGAATGGGCTCCCCTGGAGATAATTTGCTGATTAACTTATGGAAGTTCAAGTCAAATGTTTATATAAATGTCTTGGGGCACAAGACAATCAAAGAAGTCTGCATCCAGAGTCTGACAAATCTACTGGATACTTTTTGGGAACCAGGAAGGCTGGACCTCACAGTCACTGTGTCATATTTAAGGGAGCTAATTAAGTGACACCCAGTGGTTGACGGGTGATTACATCACCTTAGTTGACAGCTTATGACAAGGTCCCTAGAGCAGCTTCTTGTCATCAACGAGTGGGTGGAATTATGTATGTTTTGCTTAAATTCATACAGACTATTCTAGTGACATAAGGCAAATGAAAAGTATAAGAATGTCAAGGCTCCATGAATCATCTAACAGCGCTAGATGTTGTATCATGAGATTATGTTGTTTTGTCATTTTCCAGTTACCTAAATTTATAAGTTAAATCAGTATTGAGGATGATTTGTCAGGGGGTATACTGTTAACTGAAACAGTGCATGATCCTTATGCTTTTAGTTTCCAAGGTTCCTGGCTTTTCCCAGTTCCAATCTGATGAATGACTGTGGGACAAAGTCATGGACATGAAACTGAAAATAAATCATGTATGTCACATCTGTAAGATGTGACAAAATGGTTTCATATGTAGTAATGACATCAAAATGAAATATAACAAAATGAACTATAAACAAAAGCAAAACAGAGCACTAGCGCAAATCAGAAAACTATTAAATTGGCTCAGATGTTTGTAGATTTAAATTTTTTTTTTCTTAGAGACAGCTGCATTCTTTCTAAACTTAATTCACCAAATCAAAAGTGTACATAATTGCTTTTATGTTAAGTGCTATAGTCCTTTGCATGATTCATAGTTACCTAGCATTTCAATACTGTGATGGTTTAATCAGGCGCGTGTGTGTGTGTGTGTGTGTGTGTGTGTGTGTGTGTGTGTGTGTGTGTGTGTGTGTGTGTGTGTGTGTGTGTGTGTGTGTGTGTGTGTGTGTGTGTGTGTGTGTGTGTAAATGTGTGTGTTTGTGTGTGCATGTTTTGATGGGTCTGTGTCCACTCTCAGACAATTTTCTTAGAACTGAAATAGGGCAGTGAATTGCTTTCCTTCACTTTCGAAGAACAATGACTGTTTACATAAGTGGTTTCATCTGAGTTAAATTGCGTTGTGTTCAAAATGCCATTTTTTTATGTTCAAAGGAAACAAATCAATACAGTTCTAAAGTGAGTTTTTGCAAGAGCGCGAATTCTGGACAAATGAAATTAGCTTGAATAGTACTTTATATTGATAATGTACAAACATTTATTATGTTGTTTATAAATGAGATAATATGTTCGTGATTAACATCTGATGCCTTTCATGTTTAAAATACCATCTGCAGTAAATCACCTGACACCCACTGTTTCTTTTTTGCAAACAAGATGCAATTCTGGAACTGATTACCCATTTATCCCTAGTCACAAAATAACAAAGAAGTATTTGGAGAAGTGATGAAAACTGAAATCCCACATAGTTCAGAATGATCATAAGTACAAACCATGTTAAAAAAAGAAATTATTAAAAATGATGATGCTAGTCTTAGCAAACAAATTGAAGAAGTAAAATTACTAACTGAAAATCTTCTAAAATAAGTTAAACTGCAGAACACCGCCAGCAAGTCTTGCATAAGATGATTTTCTTGGTAAGGAACAAGTGAACCTGAAAATTCACCTGCTTGTCTCTGTAAAACCAGAGAACAGTTAGTTGGGTGTCGATTATATTGCTGGCACCAACCAGAAAACCTTTTCCATTTGCTTATATATGATTTTCTAGTAGCAGGCTTTCTTGCCTGTATTAATACCTGCTGCATGTCCTCAGAAAACAGGTGCTTAAAAGGAATTAATACCCTATCAAAGAGGCACTTAATTGAAGATGATTCATGTTGGGATGTATCAAACACCCCTATTTTTTTGTGAGTAGATTGAATCTATGAGGAAGCTTGTGATCATTACCCCTGAACATTTCCAAATGAAAGGAGAACTGTGGTTGGCTGGACCAGAAGGGAGTCACCACAATGATACTGGGGATTCCTTCTGAATCTTTAGAAGTACTCTGGATATTAGTGGAAAGGGAGGAAAAGCAAGCAGGAAGATCCATGTCCAAAGAAAAGAAAAGGCATCTGTCTTGCAAGCTTTGTTGCATGGAGTCCTGGAACAGAGTTTTGCAAGCTGATTGTTCAGAGAGGAGGCAAACAAGTCTACTTGAGGAACTCCCCACAGATGGATCAAATCTTTAAAGACCCCTGATCTAGTTTCCATTCATGAGGGTCTGCCATGGTCCTGATCAGCTTGTCTGCCATACAGTTTTGCTCTGAAAGAATGTAGGATTCTTGCCAAGTCAGATTGTGCTGTGGTGCTATATACCAAGATAAGATGGCTAGTCTGCAAAGGAGGTATAAACTGGTTCCCCCTTGCTTGTTGATGTACCACATGACTGTGGTATTGTCTTTGAAGAGGTCCCAGGGAAGAATGATGTTTCAGAGAGCTGAATGCCTTCATCAGGGCAAGCATCTCCTTGATATGTATGTGCTTTCATCTGCCTTCAGTGTCTCACACTCTCTGCATTTTTATCCCTCCTGAAAGTGCACTCCAAGCAAAGTATGAAGTGTTTGTGGTGACCGAGGGAGTTAGAAAAGGAGACCTGTATTTAAAGATATCTATTTTCTCCAACAAAAAGATTTCCCTTCTGAAAAAACCCAGCATGTGGGTCTTAAAAGATAAATAGTGTTGATGCCGGGACCAAAACGATTTCAGATGCCATTGCATTTTTCCTCATGTAGAGTCTTGCCAGGGGTATCAGGAGAATCATGGATGACATGTGACTCAGACTTCTGAGGTATTCCCACGCAGTGACCAACATCTGGGTGGAAAACCTTAGAAATAGATCTAAATAATGATCTTTTTTGTTCCTATAGAAGAAAAACTCTTTGAACTGATGTGACTAGTTTACGTCCCAGGAACACAATCCTGTGTAAGGGAATCAAGAAAGAATTTTGACTGTTCTCTTGGAATCTCAGCTTGTGCAAGAGATGTCTCACCCAAGAGAGAGATTCCTGACATTTTGAAAAGGACTCTGCAAAGCTAATCAAGTCATCTAAATATGGAAAAATGTAGATACCCTGTTGCCTGCAATTTGTTATAATTGGACTTTCACACTTTGTGAACATTCTTGGTGCAGTGGATAGTCCAAAGGGTATGGCAGAGAACTGATAATATGATCCAGACACACAAAACCTTAAGAAACATCTGATGTTTGTATAAATAGGGATGTCATGGTAAACATCTTTTAAGTCTGGTCTCATCGGGAAACTTGAAAGAGGAAGAAGAAGTAATAGATTGTGAAGTGACATTTTGAATTTTGGCACAAACTGGTTTAGGGAAGAAAGCTCCAGAATTGGTCTCTAAGCATTTTTCTTTGGCACTAAGAACATCCTTGAATAAAACCCCATCCCCACCTGGAAAGGAGGATCTGGTTCTCTCCATCCTTGATATAGCTTGTAATGAAGAACAGGTGGAAGCAAAAGAGTCTGATCTCCAGGATGAGAAATGACTGCCTGGAAAAAAGGAATTTCCTCCCACTGCCATCTGTAACCCTAATGAATGATTTCCAGAACCAATTTGTCTGCAAAAGTCTGTTGCCAATGAAGAAACTGGAGATTTAGACTTTCAGGAAAAGAAAATGGGACAGTATGGGAGGAGGTCACAAGGTCAGTTGAATAGTCATCCAGACTTGCTGGACTGTCATTGGTTTTGGGAGTTTGAGGCTTCTCTTTGGAACCTCCTTCCACTTCTTAAACGTTTCTTTATTAGAATTCTGTTAAGAATCTTTCTTCTCTTTTTTGGAAAAACAGGATGAGCAGAAAGAAAAGCACAACATTTTGACACAAGGAAACCATCTCTGTTCGCTCTCCAAGGACAAAGAAGAGTGGCACTCCCTTGTCCAGTGAGAGGACTCCAACAGCTGCAGAGGGTGGGGCTAAAGCCTGGTCCATAGTGGCTGTATGTGCTACAACAGAGGATTCCATGGTAAAAGATGAATGGTCTGAGGTACAACAAATGGCCGCAGTATAGTCACCCACCTGCAGATGAGGCAAATTGCTAGCCTGCTGTAGTGACAAAGACTGTTTAACTTTTTCATTTTATGGCTGGAAGAAGGATTGACCATGGGACCAGCAATCTGTTCCATGGTCAAGGCAAAATGGTTCCTTTATCCCAGGAAAGACAAGCAGAAAATCCAAGTAAAACCACCAGTTGACAAAAGTTTATTTTTTGACAGAAACAAAGCACGGTAAAAAGCACATTCAAACACTATGGCATTCTGACAGTGGAAAAATAGACACATTTTCTGCAGAGAATATATTTTAGTTAATATGGGTTCATAGGTAGGCACTTGGCTATTGGCGCTAGGGCCTATATAAGCCTAGCCAAATAGGGACCCTGGATTTCACCACCCAAGAAAATTATTTTCCTGTGCCCCTGTAGAGCAGAGCCACAGAAGTGATCCTCAGGGTGAATTTCCTATCTCCCATCCAATGATCAAGATTTTTCTCAAAGAGTGCTAATGAAGAGCTTTGTTTGATATAGATAAGTAGTTTGTTCCAGAGTATGGGAAGTCTCTGCGACAGGAATCTATCCCTCCAGCATGTTCTGTTTATTGTGATGACAAGGTTTAGGTCCCTAGAGCATGTAGCTCGGAGGGATTGGGATTTCTTTAAGTGGAGCTTGTCCAACAGCTCTGGGTTTGACATAGCTTTGTATGTTAGGCAGAGATCACCTCTGAGTAGGCAATATGCGATGGAGTACAGCTGGAGTTTTTTGAGATGGTCTGCATAGAGCATCTGTCTGAGGCCAATAATCCCCTTTGTGAGGTATTTCTGCAGCCTTTCCAGTTGTTGTAGATGTCTTGTGAGGTATATACCAAAAGGGGCACTGTATTCTGTAATGGGTCTAATGAGTGACAGTAGAGGGGAACAATGAGCTCTTTTTTCCTGGATGAGATACCTTTTGTGATGAGGTGTGCCACGTAGAAGGATTTCCTGACTACTGTGACAATGTGATTATCAAAGGAGAGACTACTGTCCGCCTGTGTCCCAAGGTTTCTTATCACACTTTCAGTGTTAAGTTGACTACTGCTTATGTGGTAGTTCATGAGTACAGAGTTTGTACCAAAAGGGATGACAATGCACTTTTTGGCATTGAGCTTGAGGCCATGGCTTTGACACCAGGCATCTGTCTCAGTGAGGCCCTTTTGTAGGATGTCCACATTGTTAGCAGTTTTGATTATGGCTCCTAGTTTGCAGTCATCTGTGAACTTAATTAGCCAAAGATCTTCTGTTTTAGCCTGTACTTCAGAGATGTAGATAGCAAACAGTAGTGGACCCAGGACTGAACCCTGTGCTACTCCACTTGTCACTGGTCTGAAGTCAGATTTGGAGTCTGCTACTTTCACAGTGTGGGTTCGGTCAGTGACCAAGTTGGCAACCCATCTTGTGACATAGGGATTTATACCTAGTTTAGTGAGTTTATCTATAATTCCAGAGTGGGGGATGGTGTCAAAAGCCTTGGCGATATCTAGATAGGCTGTGTGAACCACCTTACCTTTATCTACAGCTTCGGTGACAGCTTCAAGAAGTCTGTCAGGTTGAGGAGACATGATCTGCCTTTACATACCCAAACTGGGTGGGGTCCAGAGTTTGGAGATTACCAATGTCATTGTTTATAAGTTCCATGATGATACGTTCCATAGCCTTGCAGACCCAGCTCGTCAGGGTAATGCGGCTGTAGTTCTCTGGGTCTGTGGGGGCTCCCCCTTTGAGTAGTGGGATAAGCGTCGCTGTCCGCCATTCAGTGGGCACAAAGCCTGAGATGAGGCTATGACTGAACAATGTACTTAGTTGGGGTGCCAGTTCATTCTGTAGTTCGTGTAGAACGCAGCCTGGGATGTTGTCTGGTCCCATGGATGCTGTGTTCTTGTCTTTGGAGAGTGTGTTTTTTTTCTCTCTGCAGCCATGACTACAGGAACTTTCCATTCTTCAGGTATAGGGATGAGCCCTTTAGGGGGTGAGAGGGGGGTAAAGTCAGCACTGAACCTATCTGCCAGGATGTTGGCAATATCAGTTGGTTCTGTATATTTAGTGCCATTGTGCTGTAACTCAGAGCAGATCTGAGTGTTGTCACTGAGATTCTTGACATAGCTATAGAATACTTTGTGGTTGTCTTTAGAATAAGTGGCAGTTTTGGTTTTATAACTAGCTTTGGAGGATATTATGAGGGATCTCAGCTTCTTACCGAGGCTGACCAGGGAGTTCCTCCAATCATGGGATTTTACTCTTTTTTGCAACAGTTTCTTTCTTCTGTTGTACAGTTTGTTTATGGCAGGAGACCACCAGATTGGCTTCCTTTTTTTGGAGGATAGCATCTTGGTTCTGTTAGGAATTGCATGATCCATTTCCTCATGTAAGTGCTTATAAAGCGCATTTGTGTAGGATTCAGCAGTCGTATCTCTATTGTCCAGCTGCATGGGTGTCATGAAATGTGTCACTTCTGTCTTAAGCGTGAAGTTGGCTTTGGAGAAATTATTTACAGTGGTTTCCCTAATGGGGGTAGGGGTGGGATGTGGATGTCTAGGGTGATTAGCTTGTGGTCAGATCTGACCAACAAGAAATTGACCTCTGGTGTGGAACACCGGTTGCCCATGTTGGTAATGACCAGATCTAAGATATTGCTGCCTCTGATGTGGGTGTGCATAAGTTGATCCAAGGTGTTGGAATTTATGAATTTCAGAAAACGTTGAGCAAAAGAGTTGGTACATAAGTAGTTTTCCCAGTTAATGGTGGGGAAGTTGACATCACCCTTTATTAGGGTGTTAGGTTGTACCCTAAAATTTTCCAGTGTATCAAGAAATGAGGCGTGGGAATCCTGGGGCATGCTGGTGGATCTGTAGCAAGCTAAAGTTTGAATTGCGGTCTTGCTCAGAGTTAGTTGCACTTGGATAAACTCAGATGCATTATGCTGAGCAACTAGCCTGGAGTTGTGGATATCCTTAATGAATATGGACACGCCTCCACCTTTAGTGTTTCGGTCCAGGTTACGTGGCCAAAAGGTGTGGTATGAATTATAGCCTGGTAATGCAGGGGTGCTCTCTGGAGCCTTGAACCAGGTCTCTGTCACTGCACAGATGTTGATGCTCTCCATTTTAAGGAGTGGCTTGAGTAAGTGCATTTTGAGGTTTAGATTTCCAGCATTGAGTAGCATTACCCTCAGACTTTGCTTGCTTGTACTTGTTACAGTGGTGAATTTGTCATTTGAACCTTGCCTAAGAAAGGCACTATAGGGGTGGCAAGAGCCTTAGCCAGTATCCGGAATCCCAAGGGTGACAGGTGCAGGCCATCTCTGGCAAAGCATCATAGTCTGCCGATCATGTCATCCCAGGCAGACAGATACTGGATCCCCTTAGAATGACACCAGAAGCTTATTGTTGAAGTCAGTCATTTTGTCCTTGTACTGTGGTATCATTCTGGGTGATGGCAGGATGGTACTCAGGGCTAGGGTCATACCTGCCTGGGCTACAATATCGGACAGCTCCTCCATGTCTCTTTTCATGTAGTACAGGGAGGTACGTCTCAGGTCATTCACACCAACATGGACAATGACAGAGTCATATTTGTACTTGTTGTGGAGTGACCTGAGTGCGTGCGTTATGTGGTGGATCCTGGCACACAACAAGCAGCTGGCAGTAACTTTCTCCTTGTTTAGCCTGGTGAGTGGAACATCGGTGTACCTGACTATTGAGTCACCTAGGACTAGAATCTTAGCTTTAAAATAACTTTACTGAATAGGAAAGTAATAAAATATCAGTAAATATAAGAATATGGAAATTCTTTTCCCACAACAGGAACTTATATGCCCAGCAAAGGAAAGCATATGCTGATCTTCGAGCCTCAAAAGCCTCAGAAGAGTATGCTTTTTAGTGGGAAAAAAGCTCTGAAAGTCTTTGCACCAAAACTTGTTTTTTAGTCAGCTCAGCTTAAGCTGCTTGATAGTTTGGGTGCATAGAAGGTGCCCTGAAATGGCCAGCTGTTATATCCTTGCATGATAT
>NC_056733.1:1072920867-1072940867 GCF_019279795.1 Protopterus annectens
GGATGAATTTCCTATTTCCCATCCAATCATCAAGTTTTTCTTAAACAGTGCTAATGAGGAGCTTTGTTTGATATAGACAGGTAGTTTATAGTGCTAATGAGGAGCTTTGTTTGATATAGATAGGTAGTTTATTCCAGAGTATGGGGCGTCTCTGGGACAAAAATCTATCCCTCCAGCATGTTCTGTTTATTGTGGTGATAAGGTTTAGGTCCCTAAAGCATGTAACTCAGAGGGATTGGTATTTCTTTAAGTGGAGCATGTCCAACAGCTGTGGGTTTGACATAGCTTTGTATGTTAGGCAGGGATCACCTCTGAGTAGGCAATATGCAACGGAGTAAAGCTGGAGTTTTTTGAGGCAGTCTGCGTAGGGCATCTGTTTGAGGCCAGTAATCCTCTTTGTGAAGTATTTCTGCTGCCTTTCCAGTTGTTATAGATGTCTTATGAGGTACATACCAAAAGGGGCATTGTACTCTATAATGCAAATGAATAAATAACTCCCAAATGCTAAAGGTGGTCTGTCACAAAAACAGTCAATATTGGCAGAAAAAAATACTGAAAGTCCACCCAAAGATGGCCAATCAACGAAATCCACAAGTGTTCCAATTAAAATGTAGTCCTTTAATATGAATAAAACTTCGACTTAAAAATAAAATAAAAAATAAAAAGCTCAAAACTGTCTCTTGAAGATATCCAATAAGCGCTTTCAACTGTTGTCTTCCTCAGATCGTATCATGACTATGACTAGTGTGTTGGGTACATTGTTTTGCCTTATTGGCTGTGGTTGAGTGGCACACTGAGTCTGTGGGCTATGCATCATTTGGGTTGTGTTGGGGGGTGGAGGTTGCTTGCATTTCTGCTTTGGAGGTCTCTGTTGCTTGAGCAGATTATTATTGATAACCTCCGTGAATGTTTTTGTGTTTCTATGTGTGGATTTTGGTGGTGTAGATTTAGTGAGACTATGTGATGAGTGTGGTGTGGTGCAAGTGTTTACCTTCTCCTCTTGACTGTCAAGTTCAGTCTTGCTTGGAGAGAGCTATACCTCCAGTTTGGCTAGATAAGTGTATCTCTCACAGGTTGTAGTGTTGGGTGGTAGGAGGAGAGGGTTATCTGTGTACATGAGGCAATTTCTACATTGCTTCAAGATGCCCAGATTCATCAGATAGACAGGAGAGAACACTGGGAACTGACCCTTGGACATACCTGAATAAAAAACTATTTTCCTCTAGATAAGTGAGGAAAGTGAGTACAAGAGCTGTTTTTTCTCTAAGCAAGTGAGGAAAGTAAGTACCAAAGCTGCTTTCCTCTAGGTAATGAGGAAGGTTGAGTGCTGTAGTAATTAGTAGGTTATTTAGTGCTTACAACAAGTTCTGAACAAGTGCTGATCATGAATAAGCAAATTCAAGTGCTAAAACTAAGAATCTGTATCTGAACTAAACTAGTTACAGGAAAAGGGGGAAACAAGTGCAAATGCGGACTTTTAAATCAGAAAGTTGAGAGAGATGGAAAAACTGCCCAAACGGCCAAAAACTACAATTTCTGGGCCAGAACCACTCCTTATGTGGTAGATAAGTTATCTAGTGCTTACCACTCCCACTGATAAGCTAGAAGGCTTCCCTCCAACACAGAAAGCTTGGGGGGGGGGGCTCAGAAGCTTAGATACTGTCCTGGATACATATTTTTTTTTATACAGAAAAGTAGCTAAAACAGCAGTAAAACAATTCAAATGCAGTGCAAGCTAGCACACGAGTATGTAGCAATGTTAGACCAAACAGTTTAACAAATGCAATTAAATAAAAAATGACTATAAACAAGTGCAGAAGGAGTCTATTAGGCAGAATGAGGTAAAGAGATGGGACTGGGGGGAGTGTCCCAGATCAAATCTACAGTGAGGGTGGGCAACTGAAAAAGCCACCAAATTTAAACAACAAGACAGGAATAGGGATGGTGAGTAGAGGAAAAACAACACCTTCAGCAGAGATCTGAAAAACTATACAGTGAAGCAAAAATACAGTGCACACCTCTGAAGTCAGCCAGCAATGATATAAAATTAGTCAAGCAACAATTAACAGTGCACAACTCTGAAGTGCCAGAAAAATATACTCAGCTCTGTATATCTCCAGATAGTTTGAAGAGCACTCTGTCAGGACACAGGAAGGTACCAGCAATGATAGGCATAATATCTGAATTTTGCTGCTGAAGCTGTTAACATATCCTATTAGTATACTTATCAATAGATCCATCATAGAGGCATGTGGTCTAACATTTTGGACAAAGTCCTTCATTATTCACCCTATATAAAGGTGGTTACTCCACTCAAGTCTAACTATAGTCCCATCACCATCTTGTCCTCCCCTCTGCATACTACTCAAAAATGTGTAGATCAGTAATTTCTTGATCACTTTCAACAAATCCATCTTCTAACACCAAATCAACATGTTTTTTTGGCCAGCACATACCACAACAACTGCGTTAGTTTCATTCATGAAAACTGTCAATAATTCTAGAGATTCAGGCAAACTTGCCTTATCACTATTACTAGACATATCAAAATCATTTTATATGGTTTCCTATTGAAAACTTTTACTCTAGCTCTGTAGCCTAGATTTCCCCCTCCTCAGTCTGATGATTTACCAGATATCTAGCCAAAAGACAGAATCTGTAAAATGTCAAGGGTGTCTTTCTCTCTCTCTCTCTCACTCCATCTCTCTCTCTCTCTCTCTCTCTCTCTCTCTCCATACCTTCCAAATATCACGTTTTCCAAAATGCTTGGTTACCTCATTTTCAATGACTTTATCAATGATCTCTATACTTTATCTTATCCAGTATCCCTGATACTGACAATTTTACTATCGTCTGCTCTTCTAACAACCTCTCTTACCTTCAAAAGATAAATCAGGAAGCCTTCTCCTCTATTAAATTATGGCTTAACAGTTCCCAAAAAAATGAATTGCTCCTATTTACCCATAAATAACTAACTCTTGAATGAGGTTTAAGATCCTTTCTCAAAATGATACCAAAATAAAAGCAGTACCCCACACCAAGCCTTTAGGTACGGCAATAGACAAAAATCCAGACTTGACCTTCACATCCAGAACCATAACAATATGAAAAAACAAAGCAGAAACTAAGGATTCCCTATGGACATATACTAACTCATCCACTAAAACCATTGGTGACACCACCTACCTACTACCCTGACTCTTTTATGGAGATCCTATTTTCAGAAACCTCAACATCTCCCTAAAATCAGGTCTTGAATAATGCTGTAGTAAAATTGCAATATTTGCAACAGGCACAATGTATTACAGCCATCACTGTACTGACCTTCAAACTCTCAAATGGTTTGAGCTTTCACAACATCTAATTTACTCACAGCTAATAACAGCACATAAGATTATTTTTAATCCCAATAATTTTCTAGCGTTAAATTCATACTCTATAGCTTCCTACCCAAAAGATCCCTAATATCAGACACAAAACAACAGCTAATAAAACTTCCCAATAAAACAACAGGATATAACATTTACTCTCATTCTGTGGCCAAAACATTCTCTCCATTGAAATATCAGAACATACCCTAACCTCACAGCTTTCAAAATGCTCTAAAAGAATTTTTTTACTAAATCTTGGAATTGGTCTTGTACAAAACCTGGTTGAATGCCCTGTCACTTGACTCCATCCTGCTATTTCTAGCATTTCTGTCAATAAAAATCTGTCAGCTATTCTTACCATGTGTTTCTCCACTTCTCAACTCTCTTGCCTTTACTATATATCATTCTCATGTCTCATTTTCTCCTTTGATGACCCTTTCTCCATTCCTTCCATCTAAAACTTGTCCTCTCTCTCCCTCCAATTTCCTTAACACTCTCTTATTCCTCCACACAATCTGAGGTTCACTCTCTCTGTCATTTTACTTTTAGTTTTTTCTCTTTCTACTACCAACTTTGGACCAATTTCACTCTCACTGAACCATATTAAAATGTATATCTACTATTTAATTTTTTCAACAATACATGTAACCTTAACTATGCATGTAGAACATAAAGATCAACTCTTTAGCAACTGATTTTTTTTGTGCAGATTTTGCTTAGAGCTTTTATCCCCAGGCCTCCACTGAAAATGGGAACTTTAGACCCAGTCAGATTTTCCCAGTAAACAAATGTCAAGTAAATACAATAAATAAATATCCTCAGCTAAATCACATTTAATATAATTCCTGATCTTCCCTTCTAACATAATACTTATACTCATTTATTAAGCTTCTTATTAAATGAATAATGTTGGGACTGATGTCTTGTAGAGGCTACAATATTTGCATGCATGTATCTTCCTTATATCAGACTAATAAAAAAAACACAATTAAGGTCAGCAAAACGAGTTTTATATGCAATATGGTGTGCATGTAATTTATGTTATATTGGTGAGATGACTAGATGTTTTAAATTAAGGAACCTTTAAATAATGTTAGACATAATAAGCTTGAAAATATAGCAGCTAACCATTTTAATGATGCGCATGTAGGAATTTTTTCCTAGTTGTGTAGAACAGGCTGTATGTGATGAAATTTGTTTTATTAAGACAAAGGGAAGTGCTGTGTATTTTGAAAATTGACACAAAAAAACATGAGGCTTAAGAAAGACCTTGAGTGAAAATCTATTTTAAAGTACTTGGATAATTAATTAGTGATTGATTGATTGTATTATTTAATATGTGAGTATGTCAATATTGTCTGTAGTGTGCAGAAGACCTGGTAGATGAGATTCAAGGAGTGCTATAGAATAAAGTCTTTTTTATTCTTTTTTAAGTTGTCTATGATTGTTGCTATTTTATATGGTAGCAAGTAATCTGTTTGAGCTTTAGAGGAAGTAGTGATTAATCTCAGTTTGAGTGTAGGCTAATATATTAGATAGCTCCAACCAGCTAAGGGACTGATGTGTGAGCATTCAATTAATGTGGATATTTGCAAACATTGCAATTTTATTTTAAGAGTACCCCAGTTTAGTTGGATGAGAGGTCTGTAAGTTAGTCAGAAATTGATTATGCATGTAGACAACTATGGAATAGAGGTATGAATTATGGTCTTATGTTTATGCTCTGACTGAAAATATTTAACTTTACAAAGGAGTGCCAGTTTTTTTTTTAAACAGTATAATGGATATACTAATTGAATCTTAATCTGTGGTCAAATATTATTCCCAATAAATCTTAACAAATTATCAATGAACTTTACAAAACTGCAAACACAGAAAAATTATGCAATTTAAAATCCTTAATTCATCATAACTACTTTCATTAATCCCTAGTAGTTTTGAGGCAACCAATTTCATTTGTCAAACAAGTTCTTGTCCACCTCAAAACTACCAGGGACGAATGAACGCATTTCAGTTGTACTTCTTTTAAAAATGAAATCTAATTGTGCATGGATTTATAAACTGATGTGTATATTCATTTAATTTATTTAATTCATGGAATAGTGTATTCTGTATTTTATTTGTTGTTAGTAGTCACATGATAATCTGAGGGTTTTAAATTGCTTGAATTGTGCATGTTTCCAGTTTTGATAAAGCCTCTTGCTAATTTGCTACAGAAAAAAGTGCTCAACTGCATTGGTTATAGAAAACATATTCTGGGGAATGGTTTTGCTGTTTTTTTTTTTTTTTCATTTGTGCTTTAGGTATGGCCTCTGGACTGCTTCTGGGACTTGGTTAATATTCCCAGTAGGTATATATTTTGCATTAAGTCAATCCTACTATTATTGGCTGATAATAAATTAAAAAGCAGTGTACTTTGATTCATTAGCTAGAGCTGAAAATACTATTATTTTAGTTTTATTTGGATTTAGGAGCAGTTTATATCACTCTAACAGTTTTTTAACAAACCTGTAACATACCAAAGAGACACTCTAAAAATGGTGGACAGTATCACAGGCTGTAGAAGTTATGGCCAGCAACACAGATGGTTGGTGGTGCCTATTGGGGAAGAGTTGTGTAAAACAGTGGCTTAGATCACAGATTGTGTTCCATCTCAAGGCTAGGGCTTGCACTTGATGGTCTAAAAAATGTTTCTAGTTGATTTGCTCACATTGACTAATGTTGCCAGAAAGTGGTATTTAGTGATGATAAATAGACTGAGGACCTGACCTTTGCCAGGACCCACACTAACAAAAGGAAGAGTTTTATGCCTCGATTTGCGAGTAGTAAGGATTGTTACAAAGAAAATGTTGTCACATGATATTGAGCAGACTGGACATCGAAGGGCAATGCAGCAAAGGTACTTGGTTTGGGATCCTGAGTCTACTACTCAGCAGGAGAGATTAGAAATGGTAGTGGAGATTGAGGTTTGAAGAATGTGGTCAGCCTACACTGTAAAATACAGAGCAGTATTCCAACGTATGCCATGTAGCAGAGTTGTGATGATGACAAAATGTATGCTTTTAGGTAGCAGCTCCAGGACCTAATCAATAATGGGGGATATGAATACCAATATCAGGAGATAGGGAGGGAGGGAGAGAGAGAGAGAGAGAGAGAGAGAGACAGACAATGACATGAAGAATGCCTGGGTACACATGGGTAAAGCAAACTGGATAAATTAGAAGAGGCCATGGTTCCATAGGAGAGACTGTCAAAAAAAAACACATACAAGAGTGGTCAACATGGAACTCACATACATTTTCTCCTATTAAGGAAAGGGCATTAGGGTAGAATCAGATATTTCAAAGTTATAATCCCAAAAGAAATAGTCAGGCCACAGAAAAATCACTGGTAGTCACAATGAGGGCAACCCGTAGACAGAGAAGGCTCTATGGTCAATAGAGACTAGGCTGAAAATATGGAAATTGACTGCCGTAAATGCAAAAGAGTTCACAGAAATACTCAGGCTCTATAATCTCAGAAAGAAGAGGAAAGAGGTAAAGGTAAAGAAGAATGTCAGCACCTCAAACTACCATGAAGACTAGAGAACAGAACTATTGCTAAGTCTGGTACAGAAGTAATGTACATAAAGAAATGTGGAGGTGGAATGTAGATGTCAGGTAAGTTATCAAAGAATGCCGAAAAAAAGTGGGATTGAGAAAAGATGGTCTAGACTAAGATGAAGTATTGATTGGCTGATAAAGAGGCTAAGAGAACAGTTGTAATAGCAAAAATCAAAGAATAAGTGGAACTCTACCAGATTTCGGTAAGTGACTAAGCATATGACACAAATAAATTAAGTTGTGTCACATTGCAAGGCAAAGATAAAATGATACAGAAAATAATCATCATACATCATTCATCGTTCATAAAGGATGCTAGGCAACAACCTGGTTACAAGTCCACAGGACATCGAAGACATATGGAAGTAGTACTTCAAGCAACTTCTGAATGACGGCAACCCAACAGAAGCTGTACTGTCCAATATACAGTCTATGATGAAAGAGGAATAAGAGCCCATCTTAGAAGAAATAAACAAGCACTAAGGAAAATGAAATCAGGGACAGCAACAGGCTCAGATGATGTCACAGCAGATATGAAGATGTTGGGTGAGTTATGGGAGAAGTATCTCTGGAGAATACTTATAGCAGTATGGAGAAAGGTGCATACCAGATGACTGAGGAATAAGCATTCTAGTACCAGTGTGCAAGGTCTAAGGGGATATTCACAACCATGGGCAGCACAGAAGTGTCAGACTTCTATCCTACTGCAAGAATATGCTGGAGAAGGTGACTGATCAGCTAATTTGCAGAGCAGTAGAAAGCAAGATGAGAATCTGGCCGCTGATGAAGAGGATTAATGGTGTGGGGTGTTAAAGAGCTACTGAATTAGAGGGCTTGAGTCTCCCAGCCTTTATTTGCTTCCTGTATTGCCTTCAGCACGTCACTTAATCAGCCAGTGCTTTGGTGCAATATACAATTTGGGCTAGGTTCCTTAATGGTCTCTTGGCCGGGCTGTTTAGTAGCTACCTAAGAGCACCTATGAGCAGTTCAGATTCAGCTCAGGCCACCACATGGCCAACCTGGTGTTTGCAGTGAGACATGGAGTAGAGAAGAATCATGAGGTGCGGAAAGAGTCTGAATGGGCAATGCCAGACCTGGAGAAAGTCTATTATAAGGTCCCAATAAAAAGGACACGGGCAGTCCTGTGACGGTTCAAAGTCTATTATAAGGTCCCAATAAAAAGGACACGGGCAGTCCTGTGACGGTTCAAAGTCTATTATAAGGTCCCAATAAAAATGATACGGGCAGTCCTGTGATGGTTCAAAGTCTATTATAAGGTCCCAATAAAAACAATGCGGGCAGTCCTGTGATGGTTCAAAGTATATTATAAGGTCCCAATAAAAAGGACACGGGCAGTCCTGTGATGGTTCAAAGTCTATTATAAGGTCCCAATAAAATGATACGGGCAGTCCTGTGATGGTTCAAAGTCTATTATAAGGTCCCAATAAAAACGATGCGGGCAGTCCTGTGATGGTTCAAAGTACATTATAAGGTCCCAATAAAAATGACACGGGCAGTCCTGTGATGGTTCAAAGTCTATTATAAGGTCCCAATAAAAACGATGCGGGCAGTCCTGTGATGGTTCAAAGTATATTATAAGGTCCCAATAAAAAGGACACGGGCAGTCCTGTGACGGTTCAAAGTCTATTATAAGGTCCCAATAAAAATGATACGGGCAGTCCTGTGATGGTTCAAAGTCTATTATAAGGTCCCAATAAAAACGATGCAGGCAGTCCTGTGATGGTTCAAAGTATATTATAAGGTCCCAATAAAAAGGACACGGGCAGTCCTGTGATGGTTCAAAGTCTATTATAAGGTCCCAATAAAAATGATACGGGCAGTCCTGTGATGGTTCAAAGTCTATTATAAGGTCCCAATAAAAACGATGCGGGCAGTCCTGTGATGGTTCAAAGTATATTATAAGGTCCCAATAAAAAGGATGCGGGCAGTCCTGTGATGATACAAAGTCTATTATAAGGTCCCAATAAAAAGGATACGGGCAGTCCTGTGATGGTTCAAAGTCCAGAAACATTGGTAGAATTAGTGCAGGATATGTGCAAGGGCTCAATGATGCAAAATTAAACAGTGTGCCCTCTCACAGAGAAGGTTCCCAGTGAGAGCACATTTGCATGGGGGTTCAGCTCTGATCCCACTGCTGTTCATACTGGTGATGGACTACATCAGCAAACAGGTTGGAGGGAACAGGTCAGAAAAGCTGCTGTATGCATACAATGTGGCATTACAAGCAGACTCTGAAGAGGAACTTCAACAAACAATGGTAAGGAAATACAAAACTGAAGGCACATGGGAAGAAACTATGTACAAATCATGTCATGGCAGCAGATGGAAGAAATCAGAAGAAGCTGAAAATTGGGAGGAAAGGGAAAATAGTGGAACAGGCCAACTGATTCGTGTAAATCCACCACTGGAACTTTCTTATATGGCTGCCTATTACAGTGAAAAATTCAAGCTCTTTAAATATGCTTGCAGAATACCCATGTAGATCAACTGCTTTAGGCAGGTAATATTATCAGATCCATACCTTTCAATTTCTTTGGTGATGAATTCTGAACAACATCAAAATAATGGAAGGACAAAAGCTCAAAAGAATTATTTTAAATGTTACTCTAATTCCGGTAAAATGTTAATAGAATAACAGGTTTTAGGTCAGTATATGTATTTTCTGAAGAATAAGAAGCTGGAAACGTTAACGTTTGTCATTATTAAATGTTCCTTAATAATTTATCCTAGTATCAAACATTTTATGAAGAGAAGGGCAAATATAAAAAGGAAAATCCAAGGCATTTTGCAAAGTCAGGGACAGTTGAGAGTCCATGTGATCACAGGTTAATACTAGGCTATTAGTAAGCAGGCTATTACAAACCTATCCAATAATAAGAGGCCAGAATTAAACCTTGTACCTTATGAAACAGTCTGTATTTCTTCCCCATTCTCTGAAGGGTTACACACTATTCACTATAAGTTTTGAATGGGAGGATATGGTTTGTCTCCTTTTTGTAACCCTGAAATGGATTATACAGGTAACCTGCATCATGGAACAATGGACTTAAGGGAGTTTCTCCTTTCCACCACTGTTGTGCAGTTGTTAGAGTTACTACATTTATGGATGCAGGGTATTGGGAATGTATTGATCATTGTCTTCATTTTTTATTATTTATTTTATTTATTTTTTTATTGTAATGAATTATGTAAAGTTTTCTTTTCATCTGATTATCACAACAAATACAAACAGAAAAAATGATGGATAGTCATATACCATTTGGGATGATTTAATACATAATACATCATTTACATGCTTTTATGCATTACGCATTTTTTTAGATATTGCTACAAATACATTACTGACTTAGTTCTAGTACAGTTACTGACATTATGTGTCAGGTTATGTTACTGCACCAGATATGTATTTTTGATAGATTATCTAAAGAATTTAGGCATGTTTTACTGATGTAACTTTGATTTCATTTGTACTTGAAAAAAAAAATTATTTGAAAAGAAGTGGTCTCAGTAGAGAACTATGTGAGAGACCACCAGTAGCATCCAATAGGATACATAGGTAACTCCCCACTTTGACTTGCTATGTCCTGTTATTTAATACTGGCAGATTTTCTAGTGGTGGGGCTGGAGAGTAAGTGTGTGGGTGGGAAAAAGTTTCAAGCCATAACAACCTGAACAATTGTATGCCAAGAAGAAGAAAGTCAGCTACTTGTGTAATTGGCAGCATGTTCGCATATTTAAGTGTAAGGCAGTGCAGTGGAGTTCCTAAGGATGAGAGTTATTTAAAAATTGACAAACTGAATCAGAAATAGTGAGGAGTTTAGCTGTGTTACTTTTGGAGGCTGTTCCAGTAATGGCAAGACCATACTCAAGAAGTATGTTACCAATTTATGACCTGGCACTGGAGGAGAGACGAGGAGAACTTTTATCCCCAATAAAAGCACAACGTTAGCTTACTGTATATTGCTGAAAAAAGGAACCTATCTGGTCATTTTAAGAGTAGTAACAGTAGCTTCATTAAACAGGAATGTTCAGATTAAAATTTTGTGTGGTTCACGTAAGGCGAAACATTAACTTATCTGATTACAGGTCTTTTTCCAGTGAAACTATTTTCAGTTTTATAGCTCTAAGGTTGTAATATGCACATCTTCAGTACATAAACTGAATTCTGAAAAAATATTATTCTCTAAGCTTTTCAATGAATTATGTTAATAACATTTTAAATTGTTAGGGATATGTTGTTATTGAACTACTGACTTTAATATTATAATTTGCATGGTTTCTTGGAGTAAGCAGGATGACCTCTGTCTATCTGCTACAGAATCAGAAAATAAGCCTTCCATAGTATCTTATTTTGTGATAATATTTCTCTAAATCAGTTTTTGTTTGTTTTCTTGGATCTAGCATCCTAACATCAACACCTACTCAGTTGTTTTTTTAATAATGTTAACTGAAGCACTAAGTGATAGCAACTAAGATTTGTAAAAACAAATTATAAAATGCATGCAACAAAAAGGAGATACTGCCAGCCCAGCTAAGTGGAATTTTGTAAATAATTATGTCATTTGTAAATATTAATGTCATTTATACAGCAGTGTAACAAAAGGAGGAACTGCCAGCATAGCTAGGTGGAATTTTGTAAATACTCATATGTCATTTGTGAATATCTACATGATTCATATACTTGTGTAACCTATGTATTAGAACTGTATGTCATATAAGATGGTTTGTGCATGTGTGCTAAACAGATATTCTGTAGAGTACTCAGCATAGAGATGTAATCACATTGTACCTTCAGGAAAAGAACAGAAATGTATATACACTATTGTAACTGTGTGAATGTATATAATTTAACAGTGGAAATTGGAACATAGAAGGTTAACTTGCAAAACTTCAGAAAAATAGTTGAAATTAAATTACTTTATAACTGCGCCATAAAAGATGGTTTTAATGCAGCAAGGAGACAGGATGTCTAAAACTAGGGAGCCTTCTGCATTGTCTTGGAAGTGTTTTACTGTTGTATGTATTCCAGCAGCTACAAAGATCTAAGAGCTATGAATTTTTCACAAGTAGAGGCTAAAGGCTGGCAGTTTCTAGCAATGCGGGTTTAACTTGGGAACAAAAGTTAGATGACAAGAAGTGATGTCATACTGCAAGCTACCCAGCAGTGACATTTGAGGTATTAATTTGAGGAGTCTCTGAGAGAGCCAGAGTATTCTGTATTCTGACTTGGACCCAGCAACATCAGCTAGCAGATCGATTTATCACATTTGCCTTGCTCTGTAAGTAAGTCTAGGGAACAGTATAATTCTTTCAGATATAGACAGGAATATAGCTGAGCTTATTTTAGAAATTTTTCTTTATTTATTTGAGACTGTCTGCAATGTTGTTTTAAATATTTCCTGTGATATTGAACTCTGATGTAACTGTGATTATTTACTGAGAATTTTCTTGTTCTTTTATTATTTATTGTTGAATATATTTAAACATATCATTGTGGTTGGTCTGTCTAGAGATATTTAAGCTCTTAGTGTACTTGCATATTTATTTGGTGACACTGTGCAGGCCACTCCTGATAGCTTTGCTCTTGGTCAAACTACCATTTGTCTTGATAGTAACATTACACAGTAAGATTGGACACCCTTTGTTAAGGGCCTTAAACAAGCTGATAAACGGTTGGTGGCAGTAATAAGTACCTTATAGTCTGGGCAAAAAGGGGCATAGCTAGTAAATCTGTGCCATCCTTTCCCAGGTGTGTGTGTGTGTGTGTGTGTGTGTGTGTGTGTGTGTGTGTGTGTGTGTGTGTGTGTGTGTGTGTGTGTGTGTGTGTGTGTGGACTCAGCCATACCCAACAGAACTAAAACCTGCTCCTCAAGGAAACACAAACCTGTCTGGTGGACATCTTCTATCAACAGGCTTTACAACAAAAGGAATAAACTGTTGTCTAGGGGTAAAAAGGAACACATTCCAAATCAGAAAATCTCCCTCCTCAAGTAAATTAGATCATTAGTGAAAAACTCCAAAGCCAATTATGAGTTGAAAGTAGCCTCCAAAACAAAGGGAAACCACAAATCCTTCTACAGTTATGTTAGGAACCTCCATGGCAAAGTCCGAGTTTGTTCCAAATTAGTACTTAATGGTACCAATTACACTGATGCTGCCAACTTAGCTTAACTACTAGCTGATAGGTTCATTGCAAACTTCACCCCTTATCTCCCCCAAAGGCCCAGTCTATATCCTAGATACTTGTCCCACACCTCACATCTCTGTAGATTGAGTGTTAAAGGCCCTGTCCAAGGCAAAGAACACAGCTTCCATGGGACCTAATAAAACCCCAGGCTGTATTCTGCACCATCTCCAGCAAGAACTAGCTTTGCCACTGAGCACCCTACTCAACCACAGCCTAAGTACAGGCTTCATTCCAACAGAGTGGTGAACTGCTATTGTCATCCTCTTGCACAAAAGTGGTACCACTACTGACCTGGGAAACTATCACCCTATTAGCTTGACAAGTCTGATCTGTAAAGCCATGGAGTATATTATTATGGATCTCATAAACAAAGACATAGGCAATGTCCAAACACTCGACCCCACACAATTTGGATTCATCAGGGGCAGATTTTGCCTATTGAACCTAGTTGCCTTCTTTGAGACTGTCACCAATGCCCTGGAAGAGGGAAAGTCAGTGCATAAAGCTTACCTTGACCTGGCTAAGGCCTTTGACACAATTCCCCACCCAGGCATGATTGAAATGCTAACACAACTTACTTTTAAGCCCTATCACATCAGATGGGTGGTCAACTGGCTCACAGGATGCACAAGCTCAAAATAGGTGCCACCACCACTGACAGCAGACCAGTCACTAGTGGTGCTCCCCAGGGATCTGTCCTGGGACCCCTACTGTTTGGAATCTACTCCTCAGAGATGCAGGCAATGATCAAGGGCCTGTGGCTGACCACGTTTGTAGATGACTGTAAGTTGGGTGCTGTCATTGACTCCCCAAATGACATTAACATACTGAAAGAGGGTCTCACAGCTACAAATAACTGCTGCCAAAGTCATAGCCTTAAGTTAAACACAAATAAATGTATTTTCATACCATTTGGAAAAAACGGTCCCTACTGATTACCACATCAATGGCAACCCCTTAAGCACACAACCTGTGGTGAGTGACCTGGTTACTCAGGTTGACAACAATCTCACATTCCACCATCATGTGGTGGCAGTGGTCAGAAAAGCCTTTCACTTGGTTTATGTCATAAGTAAAGGGATTGCATTCAGAAAAAAAGGAGGTTATTACCCCTCTGTACTTCTCCCTCATTAGACTTATAATGCCTCATTTGGTATGTACCTCTCTGAACATCTGCACTAACTGGAAAGGCCACAGAAATACCTCACAAAGAGAATCCATGATTGCCAACACCTGCCAAATGTGGACACGCTCGAATCACTATCACTTTACTCGGTATCATACAGACTGCTCAGAGGTGATCTGTGTCTCACCTACAAGGCAATATCTGACCATGCCCTGCTAGAGATGCTCCATATCTGTAAGTCTAATTCCTCTTGCATTACCCACTCAATAGGCCTAAATCTAGTACGCAAAATCAACAAAACTTGATGGAGAGACAGGTTTGTCTCCAAGAGGCTGCCCTGTCTCTGGAATAGACTTCCCATACATGTCAAACAGAATACCTCACTGACCCTCTTCAAGCCCAACATGAGTGGATAGGAAACCACAAATTTTTCCCAGGGGTTCCACCTTTGTCCCTCATTAACAGGAGTAACAGGTGCTGACTGAGGTTTCTTTTTTGGGGATAAACTCTTGGCTAGGCTTGTAAGGGCCCCAGGGCCATTAACCTAGTAACCTCCTATGATCCTATAATCCAATCTTAAAGTGTGTGTGTGTGTGTGTGTGTGTGTGTGTGTGTGTGTGTGTGTGTGTGTGTGTGTGTCAGCTATTTGGGCAGGGACATAAAACACTGGTTGGACAGAGAGAGTGCTGGAGTTTTTGGCCTGGCCACTCAGCTGATATCTTAACTCTATAGCTGTGATAGTGGGGAATCTTATTGGGGATCTGGAGAAAGAGGGAGAAACCAGCCTCAGACAGACTGTGGTCTCTGTGTGCTCTTAAGGGAAACTACATTTTACTGCCTATGTACTTGTCATCCTCCCAGAGAGTACATCCCCTACTGTTGCCAGTGGTGAGGATTGAGGCTCCTTGATTACTGGGCCAGTGGTGGGAAGTCACATATTAATTGTTTGGAAGTGGTGGGATATCCACATATTAGGATCAGTGGTGTGAATGTCGAATTCCTGTAGCCTGTAAACATTGGTCAATAAGGAAGGTGTTTGCACTGCCAATCAGCCACACAAAGAATATTCAGAGTTTCATATCACAATAGTTTTATTTATTCTTGTTTGCTTACTTAGTCTGGGAGAGCAAGAAAGGATGTCTGCAGAGGAGTACGGTAAGCTGAAAAGGAGGCAGTTGGCTGAGTTGTGCCAGGCCAATGGACTGATGTATGCCAAGCTGACTAAAGCAGAAGTGATTGCAGCCTTAGGCACAGCTACTGCACAGACCAGCAACCTGTAGGACAACCTGGGTGGCCTTGGAGATGTACAATTCCCAGAAAATGGACAGTTCAACCTTTCCACAGAGGACTTAAAAATCCATCTGGAGTTAAACAGACTTGAACTGAAGGCCAAACATTTGGAAATAGAATCAGCAGAGAGACTGAGACACCTGGAGGCTGAAGAGAATGAGAAGCTGAGATGTCTGGACGCTGAGGAAAATGAGAAACTGCAACGTCTGGAAGCTGAGGAGAATGAGAGGTAGAGGCAGTATGAAAATGAGATGCTGACTCATCGCCACGGTCATGGAGATAATGGGGACGGGAGTAACCAAACCCCAGATGCAACAAAGGTCAGAAAATTTCTTCCACAATTTACAGGAGAATAATTTTGATAGTTTCATTCATATGTGTGAAAGGGTATATAAACAGTATAATGTTGACCAAGGGCTCTGGGTACGGTTCCTGACACCCCTACTCCATGGCAAAGCTGTAACTGCTATTTCTAAATTGTCTGATACTGATTGCTTAAATTATAATACTGCTAAAAATTGCCTGTTAGACTGTTTTAAGTTAACACCTGAAGCTTACAGACAAAAGTTACGTGAGCATAGACGGGGTCTATATTATGGCACTGCAAAACCTTGACAGTGGACGTCATTCTGCTGACACGTATTCACTTCTGCAATTCGCTGAATACTTAAAGGGCAATGACATGGTTGGCCAAACACACAAGTTTGCCTTTTTCTCCACTGTTGTGCGATCTCGGAGTTGGTTTATTTAGTTCGAGGGTGGGGGGGGTATAGCCCCCCATAGGGGGGGTTGGTTTAGACAGATTTAGTTCCATTGGGTTGTGAGACACGTATTTGTTTGTCCTTTAAGTATTCAGGGAAAAACAGAATTGAATTTCACTGAATACATGTTGGCAAAGTGATGTTCGCTGTCAAGGTTTTTTGGCAGTGTAATATAGACCCCATAGATGCAAGGCAGATGAAAGTGTGTCTGTATATATTGCTGCACTAGGCACTTATTTTTATAAGTGGGTGAGTGGGTGCCAAGTCACCACTTTTGAAGGACTGGCAGACCTTTTGTTGAGGGAACAAGGCCTTACCACTTTGCCTGAGGACATGAGAATCTGGGTAGCATATAGGCAATGCAATACTGCAGATGAGTTGGGGAAGAAGGGAGACCTATACATAGCAAGCAGGGCATCACTGCACAGAAAAGGAATACCCAGTGCTACTCATTGGTATAACGGAACCCATGATGGGCAGCCTAAGCCCCTCCATCAGAGTCCGCCAGTAGCAGAGAAAGCCACTTGTCCAGGTACACATCCAGGACCAAGACTTAAATGTTTTAAATACAACCAGGACTGCCATGTAGCATATAGATGTTTTGGGAGTTTGAGGCTTCTCTTTGGAACCTCCTTCCACTTCTTAAACGTCTCTTTATTAGAATTCTGTTAAGAATCTTTCTTCTCTTTTTTGGAAAAACAGGATGAGCAGAAAGAAAAGCACAACATTTTGACACAAGGAAACATCTCTGTTCGCTCTCCAAGGACAAAGAAGAATGGCACTCCCTTGTCCAGTGAGAGGACTCCAACAGCTGCAGAGGGTGGGGCTAAAGCTTGGTCCATAGTGGCTGTATGTGCTGCAACAGAGGGTTCCATGGTAAAAGATGAATGGTCTGAGGTACAACAAATGGCCACAGTATAGTCACCCACCTGCAGATGAGGCAAATTGCTAGCCTGCTGTGGTGACAAAGACTGTTTAACTTTTTCATTTTATGGCTGGAAGAAGGATTGACCATGGGACCAGCAATCTGTTCCATGGTCAAGGCAAAATGGTTCCTTTATCCCAGGAAAGACAAGCAGAAAATCCAAGTAACACCACCAGTTGACAAAAGTTTATTTTTTGACAGAAACAAAGCACGGTAAAAAGCACATTCAAACACTATGGCATTCTGACAGTGGAAAAATAGACACATTTTCTGCAGAGAATATATTTTAGTTAATATGGGTTCATAGGTAGGCACTTGGCTATTGGCGCTAGGGCCTATATAAGCCTAGCCAAATAGGGACCCTGGATTTCACCACCCAAGAAAATTATTTTCCTGTGCCCCTGTAGAGCAGAGCCACAGAAGTGATCCTCAGGGTGAATTTCCTATCTCCCATCCAATGATCAAGATTTTTCTCGAAGAGTGCTAATGAAGAGCTTTGTTTGATATAGATAAGTAGTTTGTTCCAGAGTATGGGAAGTCTCTGCGACAGGAATCTATCCCTCCAGCATGTTCTGTTTATTGTGATGACAAGGTTTAGGTCCCTAGAGCATGTAGCTCGGAGGGATTGGGATTTCTTTAAGTGGAGCTTGTCCAACAGCTCTGGGTTTGACATAGCTTTGTATGTTAGGCAGAGATCACCTCTGAGTAGGCAATATGCGATGGAGTACAGCTGGAGTTTTTTGAGATGGTCTGCATAGAGCATCTGTCTGAGGCCAATAATCCTCTTTGTGAGGTATTTCTGCAGCTTTTCCAGTTGTTGTAGATGTCTTGTGAGGTATATACCAAAAGGGGTGCTGTATTCTATAATGGGTTTAATGAGTGACGTGTAGAGGGGAACAATGAGCTCTTTTTTCCTGGATGAGATACCTTTTGTGATGAGGTGTGCCACGTAGAAGGATTTCCTGACTACTGTGACAATGTGATTATCAAAGGAAAGACTACTGTCCACCTGTGTCCCAAGGTTTCTTATCACACTTTCAGTGTTAAGTTGACTACTGCTTATGTGGTAGTTCATGAGTACAGAGTTTGTACCAAAAGGGATGACAATGCACTTTTTGGCATTGAGCTTGAGGCCATGGCTTTGACACCAGGCATCTGTCTCAGTGAGGCCTTTTTGTAGGATGTCCACATTGTTAGCAGTTTTGATTATGGCTCCTAGTTTGCAGTCATCTGTGAACTTAATTAGCCAAAGATCTTCTGTTTTAGCCTGTACTTCAGAGATGTAGATAGCAAACAGTAGAGGACCCAGGACTGAACCCTGTGCTACTCCACTTGTCACTGGTCTGAAGTCAGATTTGGAGTCTGCTACTTTCACAGTGTGGGTTCGGTCCGTGACCAAGTTGGCAACCCATCTTGTGACATAGGGATTTATACCTAGTTTAGTGAGTTTATCTATAATTCCAGAGTGGGGGATGGTGTCAAAAGCCTTGGCGATATCTAGATAGGCTGTGTGAACCACCTTACCTTTATCTACGGCTTCGGTGACAGCTTCAAGAAGTCTGTCAGGTTGAGGAGACATGATCTGCATTTACATACCCAAACTGGGTGGAGTCCAGAGTTTGGAGATTACCAATGTCATTGTTTATAAGTTCCATGATGATATGTTCCATAGCCTTGCAGACCGGGCTCGTCAGGGTAATGCGGCTGTAGTTCTCGGGGTCTGTGGTGGCTCCCCCTTTGAGGAGTGGGATAAGCGTCGCTGTCTGCCATTCAGTGGGCACAAAGCCTGAGATGAGGCTATGACTGAACAATGTACTTAGTTGGGGTGCCAGTTCGTTCTGTAGTTCGTGTAGAACGCAGCCTGGGATGTTGTCTGGTCCCATAGATGCTGTGTTCTTGGCTTTGGAGAGTGTGTTTTTTTTTTCTCTCTGCAGCCGTGATTACAGGAACTTTCCATTCTTCAGGTATAGAGATGGGCCCTTTAGGGGGTGAGAGGGGGGTAAAGTTAGCACTGAACCTATCTGCCAGGATGTTGGCAATATCAGTTGGTTCTGTATATTTAGTGCCATTGTGCTGTAACTCAGAGCAGATCTGAGTGTTGTCACTGAGATTCTTGACATAGCTATAGAATACTTTGTGGTTGTCTTTAGAATAAGTGGCAATTTTGCTTTCATAACTAGCTTTGGAGGATATTATGAGGGATCTTAGCTTCTTACTGAGGCTGACCAGGGAGTTCCTCCAATCATGGGATTTTTACTCTTTTTTGCAACAGTTTCTTTCTTCTGTTGTAGAGTTTGTTTATGGCAGGAGACCACCAGATTGGCTTCCTTTTTTTGGAGGATAGCATCTTGGTTCTGTTAGGGATTGCATGATCCATGCCCTCATGTAAGTGCTTATAAAGCGCATTTGTGTAGGATTCAGCAGTTGTATCTCTATTGTCCAGCTGCATGGGTGTCATGAAGTTTGTCACTTCTGTCTTAAGCGTGAAGTTGGCTTTGGAGAAATTATTTACAGTGGTTTCCCTAATGGGGGGTAGGGGTGGGATGTGGATGTCTAGGGTGATTAGCTTGTGGTCAGATCTGACCAACAAGAAATTGACCTCTGGTGTGGAACACCGGTTGCCCATGTTGGTAATGACCAGATCTAAGATATTGCTGCCTCTGATGTGGGTGTGCATAAGTTGATCCAAGGTGTTGGAATTTATGAATTTCAGAAAA
>NC_056733.1:1072945867-1073163367 GCF_019279795.1 Protopterus annectens
ATAAAAGACTCAGAACTTATCCCCCTACCTACAATGTAATTAGAGCAGGCTACATAAAAACAGGCAGAATTGCAATGTTTACCCTAGCTACTCCAATTTTACCTACTTTAATCCAATTCCAAATTTTGCCAATGCAGAAAGACTTATCTCCTTCCTAGGTAAATAATACAACAAACTGTGCATTACAGTACTGCACATACCCCCTGTATAAAATCTAAACTACTAGGAGATATATTCTATGTCCAGCACAATTTCCATTGAAACTATTATCTTAGTTGATGTTAATATCAAGTGGCAGACTTTTTCTTCAGACTTCCCAACAATCAGCTTACAGCTCTTGGTTTTTTTCTCAACTCATCTCAATACCAACAAATTAATACCAAATAAATTCATACAAGCAAGTACCCTTTTCAAATTTCTAAGTGACCACCTACCAGCCTATACCTGTAAAACAGCATCCCACATATCTAAAGAAAATCATTACAAAATTACCCGCAATCTATCAAAATTCATCCAAGCCTCTTTCATTAACATAAATTGGTTGGCCTAAAAATGTATACCTCTAGTTGATGCAGTAAACTACTTTAATAAAACTTTCTTAAATATCCTCAATGCTGTAGATCCCATTCATAGAAAAAGAACCAAAACTAACCATGCCCCAAGGTTATCAAAACTAAGTAAACAACTAATGAGTGATAGAGATAAAGAATGGAAAAAATGGTTGAATAATAAAACCAATACTTGACTACAGAGTTTGAAATATCTGCATAACCAAGTCAAAAAGAAGTAAATAAAGAGAAAATGCAATTCTATATACTTCTTTCAATCCAAACATATAAACAACCATAAACAGTTCTGAACATCTATCAGTTCACTTCTTAGTCCAAGTTTGGAAAGTGACCCTGTCCCTTGTCCGATTAAATCTCCACTTCAAAATGGCACCATATTCAATACTTATTTTATTGACTGCATAGCCAACCTAACCATTAATGTTATCAGCTCCCTTCATAAACTCTCAAAATATTAATCCCACTACACTTACCTTTCCAACTAGCTAACAATTCTAATCTATCTTCACCCTTACCTGAATCCAACAAAGCTACCTCAACAAACAGCCCACATTTGAGTCTACAACCTGTACCAAACAATCTCATAAAGAAATTTCTACATAAAATGAAACCCAGCTCTCTATCTGCAGATAACCTCTTGGCATAGGTAGGTACTAGCTATGGGCCCTAGGGCCTATACTAGCCCAGCCAAAAAGGTACCCTGGCTTTTGCCACCCAAGAAAATTATTTTCCTGTGCCACTGTCGAGCAGAGCCACAGAAGTGATCCCCGGGATGAATTTCCTATTTCCCATCCAATCATCAAGTTTTTCTTGAACAGTGCTAATGAGGAGCTTTGTTTGATATAGACAGGTAGTTTATAGTGCTAATGAGGAGCTTTGTTTGATATAGATAGGTAGTTTATTCCAGAGTATGGGGCGTCTCTGGGACAAAAATCTATCCCTCCAGCATGTTCTGTTTATTGTGGTGATAAGGTTTAGGTCCCTAAAGCATGTAACTCAGAGGGATTGGTATTTCTTTAAGTGGAGCATGTCCAACAGCTGTGGGTTTGACATAGCTTTGTATGTTAGGCAGGGATCACCTCTGAGTAGGCGATATGCAACAGAGTAAAGCTGGAGTTTTTTGAGGCAGTCTGCGTAGGGCATCTGTTTGAGGCCAGTAATCCTCTTTGTGAAGTATTTCTGCTGCCTTTCCAGTTGTTATAGATGTCTTATGAGGTACATACCAAAAGGGGCATTGTACTCTATAATGCAAATGAATAAATAACTCCCAAATGCTAAAGGTGGTCTGTCACAAAAACAGTCAATATTGGCAGAAAAAAATACTGAAAGTCCACCCAAAGATGGCCAATCAACGAAATCCACAAGTGTTCCAATTAAAATGTAGTCCTTTAATATGAATAAAACTTCGACTTAAAAATAAAATAAAAAATAAAAAGCTCAAAACTGTCTCTTGAAGATATCCAATAAGCGCTTTCAACTGTTGTCTTCCTCAGATCGTATCATGACTATGACTAGTGTGTTGGGTACATTGTTTTGCCTTATTGGCTGTGGTTGAGTGGCACACTGAGTCTGTGGGCTATGCATCATTTGGGTTGTGTTGGGGGGTGGAGATTGCTTGCATTTCTGCTTTGGAGGTCTCTGTTGCTTGAGCAGATTATTATTGATAACCTCCGTGAATGTTTTTGTGTTTCTATGTGTGGATTTTGGTGGTGTAGATTTAGTGAGACTATGTGATGAGTGTGGTGTGGTGCAAGTGTTTACCTTCTCCTCTTGACTGTCAAGTTCAGTCTTGCTTGGAGAGAGCTATACCTCCAGTTTGGCTAGATAAGTGTATCTCTCACAGGTTGTAGTGTTGGGTGGTAGGAGGAGAGGGTTATCTGTGTACATGAGGCAATTTCTACATTGCTTCAAGATGCCCAGATTCATCAGATAGACAGGAGAGAACACTGGGAACTGACCCTTGGACATACCTGAATAAAAAACTATTTTCCTCTAGATAAGTGAGGAAAGTGAGTACAATAGCTGTTTTTCTCTAAGCAAGTGAGGAAAGTAAGTACCAAAGCTGCTTTCCTCTAGGTAATGAGGAAGGTTGAGTGCTGTAGTAATTAGTAGGTTATTTAGTGCTTACAACAAGTTCTGAACAAGTGCTGATCATGAATAAGCAAATTCAAGTGCTAAAACTAAGAATCTGTATCTGAACTAAACTAGTTACAGGAAAAGGGGGAAACAAGTGCAAATGCGGACTTTTAAATCAGAAAGTTGAGAGAGATGGAAAAACTGCCCAAACGGCCAATAACTACAATTTCTGGGCCAGAACCACTCCTTATGTGGTAGATAAGTTACCCAGTGCTTACCACTCCCACTGATAAGCTAGAAGGCTTCCCTCCAACACAGAAAGCTTGGGGGGGGGGAGGCTCAGAAGCTTAGATACTGTCCTGGATACATATTTTTTTTTTATACAGAAAAGTAGCTAAAACAGCAGTAAAACAATTCAAATGCAGTGCAAGCTAGCACACGCGTATGTAGCAATGTTAGACCAAACAGTTTAAAAAATGCAATTAAATTAAAAATGACTATAAACAAGTGCAGAAGGAGTCTATTAGGCAGAATGAGGTAAAGAGATGGGACTGGGGGGAGTGTCCCAGATCAAATCTACAGTGAGGGTGGGCAACTGCAAAAGCCACCAAATTTAAACAACAAGACAAGAATAGAGATGGTGGGTAGGGGAAAAACAACACCTTCAGCAGAGATCGGAAAAACTATACAGTGAAGCAAAAATACAGTGCACAACTCTGAAGTCAGCCAGCAATGATATAAAATTAGTCAAGCAACAATTAATGGTACACAACTCTGAAGTGCCAGAAAAATATACTTAACTCTGTATATCTGCAGATAGTTTGAAGAGCACTCTGTCAGGAAACAGGAAGGCTCCAGCAATGATAGGCATAATATCTGAATTTTGCTGCTGAAGCTGTAACATATCCTATTAGTATACTTATTAATAGATCCATCATAGAGGCATGTGGTCTAACATTTTGGACAAAGTCCTTCATTATTCACCCTATATAAAGGTGTAAACTCCACTGAAGTCTAACTATACTCCCATCACCATCTTGTCCTCCCCTCTGCATACTACTCAAAATGTGTAGATCAGTTATTTCTTGTTCACTTTCAACAAATCCATCTTCTAACACCAAATCAACATGGTTTTTGGCCAGCACATACCACAACAACTACTTTAGTTTCTTTCATGAAAACTCAATAATTCTACAGATTCAGGCAAACTTGCCTTATCACTATTACTAGACATATCAAAATCATTTTATATGGTTTCCCATTGAAAACTTTTACTCTAGCTCTCTATCCTAGATTTCCCCCTCCTCAGTCTGATGATTTACCAGATATCTAGCCAAAAGACAGAATCTGTAAAATGTCAAGGGTGTCTTTCTCTCTCTCTCTCTCTCACTCCATCTCTCTCTCTCTCTCTCTCTCTCTCTCTCTCTCTCCATACCTTCCAAATATCACGTTTTCCTAAATGCTTGGTTACCTCATTTTCAATTACTTTATCAATGATCTCTATACTTTATCCTATCCAGTATCCCTGATACTGACAATTCTACTATCGTCTGCTCTTCTAACAACCTCTCTTACCTTCAAAAGATAAATTAGGAAGCCTTCGCCTCTATTAAATTATGGCTTAACAGTTCCCAAAAAGAATGAATTGCTCCTCTTTACCCATAAATAACTCACTCTTGAATGAGGTTTAAGATCCTTTCTCAAAATAATTCCAAAATAAAAGCAGTACCCCACACCAAACCTTTAGGTATGGCAATAGACAAAAATCCAAACTTGACCTTCACAATCAGAACCATAACAATATGAAAAAACAGAGCAGAAACTAAGGATTCTCTATTGACATATACTAACACATCCACTAAAACCATTGATGACACCACCTACCTACTACCCTAACTCTTTTATGGAGATCCTATTTTCAGAAACCTCAACATCTCCCTAAAATCAGGTCTTGAATAATGCTGTAGTAAAATTGCAACATTTGCAACAGGCACAATGTATTACAGCCATCACTGTACTGACCTTCAAACTCTCAAATGGCTTGAGCTTCCACAACATCTAATTTACTCACAACTAATAACAGCACATAAGATTATTTTTAATCCCAATCATTTTCTAGCACTAAATTCATACTCTGTAGCTTCCTACCCAAAAGATCCCTAATATCAGACACAAAACAACTGCTAATAAAACTTCCCAATAAAACAACATTCTCATTCTGTGGCCAAAATATTCCCTCCATTGAAATATCAGAACATACCCTAACCTCACAGCTTTCAAAAAGCTCTAAAAGAATTTTTTACTAAATCTTGGAATTGCTCTTGTACAAAACCTGGTTGAATGCCCTAGCACTTGACTCCATCCTGCTATTTCTAGCTTTTCTGTCAATAAAAATCTGTCAGCTATTCTTACCATGTGTTTCTCCACTTCTCAACTCTCTTGCCTTTACTATATATCATTCTCATGTCTCATTTTCTCCTTTGATGACCCTTTCTCCATTCCTTCCATCTAAAACTTGTCCTCTCTCTCCCTCCAATTTCCTTAACACTCTCTTATTCCTCCACACAATCTGAGGTTCACTCTCTCTGTCATTTTACTTTTAATTTTTTCTGTTTCTACTACCATCTTTGGACCAATTTCACTCTCACTGAACCATATTAAAATGTATATCTGCTATTTTAATTTTTTCAACAATGCATATAATCTTAACTATGCATGTAGAACATAAAGATCAACTCTCTAGCAATTGATTTTTTTTGTGCAGATTTTGCTTAGAGCTTTTATCCCCAGGCCTCCACTGAAAATGGGAACTTTAGACCCAGTCAGATTTTCCCAGTAAACAAATGTCAATAAATACAATAAATAAATATCCTCAGCTAAATCACATTTAATATAATTCCTGATCTTCCCTTCTAACATAATACTTATACTGATTTATTAAGCTTCTTATTAAATGAATAATGTTGGGATTGATGTCTTGTAGAGGCTGCAATATTTGCATGCATGTATCTTCCTTATATCAGACTAATAAAAAAAACACAATTAAGGTCAGCAAAACGAGTTTTATATGCAATATGGTGTGCATGTAATTTATGTTATATTGGTGAGATGACTAGATGTTTTAAATTAAGGAACCTTTAAATAATGTTAGACATAATAAGCTTGAAAATATAGCAGCTAACCATTTTAATGATGCGCATGTAGGAATTTTTTCCTAGTTGTGTAGAACAGGCTGTATGTGATGAAATTTGTTTTATTAAGACAAAGGGAAGTGCTGTGTATTTTGAAAATTGACACAAAAAAACATGAGGCTTAAGAAAGACCTTGAGTGAAAATCTATTTTAAAGTACTTGGATAATTAATTAGTGATTGATTGATTGTATTATTTAATATGTGAGTATGTCAATATTGTCTGTAGTGTGCAGAAGACCTGGTAGATGAGATTCAAGGAGTGCTATAGAATAAAGTCTTTTTTATTCTTTTTTAAGTTGTCTATGATTGTTGCTATTTTATACGGTGGCAAGTAATCTGTTTGAGCTTTAGAGGAAGTTGTGATTAATCTCAGTTTGAGTGTAGGCTAATATATTAGGTAGCTCCAACCAGCTAAGGGACTGATGTGTGAGCGTTCAATTAATGTGGATATTTGCAAACATTGCAATTTTATTTTAAGAGTACCCCAGTTTAGTTGGATGAGAGGTCTGTAAGTTAGTCAGAAATTGATTAGGCATGCAGACAACTATGGAATAGAGAGGTATGAATTATGGTCTTATGTTTATGCTCTGACTGAAAATGTTTAACTTTACAAAGGAGTGCCAGTTTTTTTTTTTTTAAACAGTATAATGGATATACTAATTGAATCTTAATCTGTGGTCAGATATTATTCCCAATAGATCTTAACAAATTATCAGTGAACTTTACAAAACTGCAAACAGAGAAAAATTATGCAATTTAAAATCCTTAATTCATCATAACTACTTTCATTAATCCCTAGTAGTTTTGAGGCAACCAATTTCATTTGTCAAACAAGTTCTTGTCCACCTCAAAACTACCAGGGACGAATGAACGTATTTCAGTTGTACTTCTTTTAAAAATGAAATCTAATTGTGCATGGATTTTTAAACTGATGTGTATATTCATTTAATTTATTTAATTCATGGAATAGTGTATTCTGTATTTTATTTGTTGTTAGTGGTCACATGATAAACTGAGGGTTTTAAATTGCTTGAATTGTGCATGTTTCCAGTTTGATAAAGTCTCTTGCTAATTTGCTACAGACAAAAGTGCTCAACTGCATTGGTTATAGAAAATATATTCTGGGGAATGGTTTTGCAGGTTTTTTTTTCATTTGTGCTTTAGGTATGGCCTCTGGACTGCTTCTGGGACTTGGTTAATATTCCCAGTAGGTATATATTTTACATTAAGTCAATCCTACTATCATTGGCTGATAATAATTTAAAAAGCAGTGTACTTTGATTCATTGGCTAGAGCTGAAAATACCATTATTTTAGTTTTATTTGGATTTAGGAGCAGTTTATATCACTCTAGCAGTTTTTAACAAACCTGTAACATACCAAAGAGACACACTAAAAATGGTGGACAGTATCACAGGCTGTAGAAGTTATGGCCAGCAACACAGATGGTTGGTGGTGCCTATTGGGGAAGAGTTGTGTAAAACAGTGGCATTAGGCATCTTTAGGCAGAAGAACATAGATCACAGATTGTGTTCCATCTCAGGGCTAGGGCTTACACTTGATGGTATAAAACATGTTTCCAGTTGATTTGCTTGCATTGACTAATGTTGCCAGAAAGTGGTATTTAGTGGTGATAAATAGACTGAGGACCTGTCCTTTGCCAGGACCCACACTAACAAAAGGAAGAGTTTTATGCCTCTATTGGCAAGTAGTAAGGATTGTTACAAAGAAAATTTTGTCACATGATATTGAGCAGACTGGACATCGAAGGGCAATGCAGCAAAGGTACTTGGTTTGGGATCCTGAGTCTACTACTCAGGAGGAGAGATTAGAAATGGTAATAAAGATTGAGGTTTGAGGAATGTGGTCAGCCTACACTGTAAAATACAGAGCAGTATTCCAACTTATGCCATGTAGCACAGTTGTGATGATGACAAAATGTATGCTTTTAGGTAGCAGCTCCAGGGCCTAATCAATAATGGGGGATATGAATACCAATATCAGGAGACAGGGAGGGAGGGAGAGAGAGAGAGAGAGAGAGGGACAGAGAGAGAGAGAGAGACAATGACATGAGGAATGCCTGGGTACACATGAGTAAAGCAAATGGGATAAATTAGAAGAGGTCATGGTTCCATAGGAGAGACTGTCAAAAAAAAACACATACAAGAGTGGTCAACATGGAACTCACATACATTTTCTCCTATTAAGGAAAGGGCATTAGGGTAGAATCAGATATTTCAAAGTTATAATCCCAAAAGAAACAGTCAGGCCACAGAAAAAAATCACTGGTAGTCACAATCAGGGCAACCCGTAGACAGAGAAGGCTCTATGGCCAATAGAGACTAGGCTGAAAATATGGAAATTGACTGGCGTAAATGCAAAAGAGTTCACAGAAATACTCAGGCTCTATAATCTCAGAAAGAAGAGGAAAGAGGTAGAGGTAAAGAAGAATGTCAGCACCTCAAACTACCATGAAGACTAGAGAACAGAGCTATTGCTAAGTCTGGTACGGAAGTAATGTACATAAAGAAATGTGGAGGTGGAATGTAGACGTCAGGTAAGTTATCAAAGAATGAAAGAATGCTGAAAAAAAGTGGGATTTAGAAAAGATGGTCTAGACTAAGATGAAGTATTGATTGGCTAATAAAGAGGCTAAGAGAGCAGTTGTAATAGCAAAAAGCAAAGAATAAGTGGAAATCTACCAGATTTTGGAAAGTGACTAAGCATATGACACAAATAAATTAAGTTGTGCCCCATTGCAAGGCAAAGATAAAATGATACAGAAAATAATCATCAGACATCATTCATAAAGGATGCTAACCAACAACCTGGTTACAAGTCCACAGGACATCGAAGACAGATGGAAGGACTACTTCAAGCAACTTCTGAATGACGGCAACCCAACAGAAGCTATACTGTCCAATACACAGTCTATGATGAAAGAGGAATAAGAGCCCATCTTAGAAGAAATAAACTAGCACTAAGGAAAATGAAATCAGGGACAGCAACAGGCTCAGATGATGTCACAGCAGATATGAAGATGTTGGATGAGTTATGGGAGAAGTATCTCTGGAGAATACTTATAGCAGTATGGAGAAAGGTGCATACCAGATGACTGGGGAATAAGCATTCTAGTACCAGTGTGCAAGGTCTAAGGGGATATTCACAACCATGGGCAGCACAGAAGTGTCGGACTTCTATCCTACTGCAAGAATATGCTGGAGAAGGTGACTGATCAGCTAATTTGCAGAGCAGTAGAAAGCAAGATGAGAATCTGGCCGCTGATGAAGAGGATTAAGGGTGTGAGGTGTTAAAGAGCTACTGAATTAGAGGGCTTGAGTCTCTCAGTCTTTATTTGCTTCCTGTATTGCCTTCAGCATGTCACTTAATCAGCCAGTGCTTTGGTGCAATATACAATTTGGGCTAGGTTCCTTAATGGTCTCTTGGCCGGGCTGTTTAGTAGCTACCTAAGAGCACCTATGAGCAGTTCAGATTCAGCTCAGGCCACCACATGGCCAAGCTGGTGTTTGCAGTGAGACATAGAGTAGAGAACAATCAAGAGGTGCGGAAAGAGTCTGAATGGGCAATGCCAGACCTGGAGAAAGTCTATTATAAGGTCCCAATAAAAAGGACACGGGCAGTCCTGTGACGGTTCAAAGTCTATTATAAGGTCCCAATAAAAAGGACACGGGCAGTCCTGTGACGGTTCAAAGTCTATTATAAGGTCCCAATAAAAATGATACGGGCAGTCCTGTGATGGTTCAAAGTCTGTTATAAGGTCTCAATAAAAACGATGCGGGCAGTCCTGTGATGGTTCAAAGTATATTATAAGGTCCCAATAAAAAGGACACGGGCAGTCCTGTGACGGTTCAAAGTCTATTATAAGGTCCCAATAAAAATGATACGGGCAGTCCTGTGATGGTTCAAAGTCTATTATAAGGTCCCAATAAAAACGATGCGGGCAGTCCTGTGATGGTTCAAAGTATATTATAAGGTCCCAATAAAAAGGACACGGGCAGTCCTGTGATGGTTCAAAGTCTATTATAAGGTCCCAATAAAAATGATACGGGCAGTCCTGTGATGGTTCAAAGTCTATTATAAGGTCCCAATAAAAACGATGCGGGCAGTCCTGTGATGGTTCAAAGTATATTATAAGGTCCCAATAAAAAGGACACGGGCAGTCCTGTGATGGTTCAAAGTCTATTATAAGGTCCCAATAAAAACGATGCGGGCAGTCCTGTGATGGTTCAAAGTATATTATAAGGTCCCAATAAAAAGGACATGGGCAGTCCTGTGACGGTTCAAAGTCTATTATAAGGTCCCAATAAAAATGATACGGGCAGTCCTGTGATGGTTCAAAGTCTATTATAAGGTCCCAATAAAAACGATGCGGGCAGTCCTGTGATGGTTCAAAGTATATTATAAGGTCCCAATAAAAAGGACACGGGCAGTCCTGTGATGGTTCAAAGTCTATTATAAGGTCCCAATAAAAATGATACGGGCAGTCCTGTGATGGTTCAAAGTCTATTATAAGGTCCCAATAAAAACGATGCGGGCAGTCCTGTGATGGTTCAAAGTATATTATAAGGTCCCAATAAAAAGGATGCGGGCAGTCCTGTGATGATTCAAAGTCTATTATAAGGTCCCAATAAAAAGGATACGGGCAGTCCTGTGATGGTTCAAAGTCCAGAAACATTGGTAGAATTAGTGCAGGATATGTGCAAGGGCTCAATGATGCAAAATTAAACAGTGTGCCCTCTCACAGAGAAGGTTCCCAGTGAGAGTACATTTGCATGGGGGTTCAGCTCTGAGCCCACTGCTGTTCATACTGGTGATGGACTACATCAGCAAACAGGTTGGAGGGAACAGGTCAGAAAAGCTGCTGTATGCATACAATGTGGCATTACAAGCAGACTCTGAAGAGGAACTTCAACAAACAACGGTAAGGAAATACAAAACTGAAGGCACATGGGAAGAAACTATGTACAAATCATGTCATGGCAGCAGATGGAAGAAATCAGAAGAAGCTGAAAATTGGGAGAAAAGGGAAAATAGTGGAACAGGCCAACTGATTCGTGTAAATCCACCACTGGAACTTTCTTATATGGCTGCCTATTACAGTGAAAAATTCAAGCTCTTTAAATATGCTTGCAGAATACCCATGTAGATCAACTGCTTTAGGCAGGTAATATTATCCAGATCCATACCTTTCAATTTCTTTGGTGATGAATTCTGAACAACATCAAAAATAATGGAAGGACAAAAGCTCAAAAGAATTATTTTTAAATGTTACTCTAATTCCGGTAAAATGTTAATAGAATAACAGGTTTTAGGTCAGTATATGTATTTTCTGAAGAATAAGAAGCTGGAAACGTTAACGTTTGTCATTATTAAATGTTCCTTAATAATTTATCCTAGTATCAAACATTTTATGAAGAGAAGGGCAAATATAAAAAGGAAAATCCAAGGCATTTTGCAAAGTCAGGGACAGTTGAGAGTCCATGTGATCACAGGTTAATACTAGGCTATCAGTAAGCAGGCTATTACAAACCTATCCAATAATAAGAGGCCAGAATTAAACCTTGTACCTTATGAAACAGTCTGTGTTTCTTCCCCATTCTCTGAAGGGTTACACACTATTCACTATAAGTTTTGAATGGGAGGATATGGTTTGTCTCCTTTTTGTAACCCTGAAATGGATTATACAGGTAACCTGCATCATGGAACAATGGACTTAAGGGAGTTTCTCCTTTCCACCACTGTTGTGCAGTTGTTAGAGTTACTACATTTATGGATGCAGGGTATTGGGAATGTATTGATCATTGTCTTCATTTTTTATTATTTATTTTATTTATTTTTTTATTGTAATGAATTATGTAAAGTTTTCTTTTCATCTGATTATCACAACAAATACAAACAGAAAAAATGATGGATAGTCATATACCATTTGGGATGATTTAATACATAATACATCATTTACGTGCTTTTATGCATTACGCATTTTTTTAGATATTGCTACAAATACATTACTGACTTAGTTCTAGTACAGATATTGACATTATGTGTCAGGTTATGTTACTGCACCAGATATGTATTTTTGATAGATTATCTAAAGAATCTAGGCATGTTTTACTGATGTAACTTTGTTAGCAAGTATGATTTCATTTGTACTTGAAAAAAAAATTGTTTGAAAAGAAGTGGTCTCAGTAGAGAACTATGTGAGACCACCAGTAGCATCCAATAGGATACATAGGTAACTCCCCACTTTGACTTGCTATGTCCTGTTATTTAATACTGGCAGATTTTCTTGTGGTGGGGCTGGAGAGTAAGTGTGTGGGTGGGAAAAAGTTTCAAGCCATAACAACCTGAACAATTGCATGCCAAGAAGAAGAAGGTCAGCTACTTGTGTAATTGGCAGCATGTTTGAATATTTCAGTGTAAGGCAGTGCAGTGGAGTTCCTAAGGATGAGAGTTATTTAAAAATTGACAAACTGAATCAGAAATAGTGAGGAGTTTAGCTGTGTTACTTTTGGAGGCTGTTCCAGTAATGGCAAGACCATACTCAAGAAGTATGTTACCAATTTATGACCTGGCACTGGAGGAGAGACGAGGAGAACTTTTATCCCCAATAAAAGCACAACGTTAGCTTACTGTATATTGCTGAAAAAAGGAACCTATCTGGTCATTTTAAGAGTAGTAACAGTAGCTTCATTAAACAGGAATGTTCAGATTAAAATTTTGTGTGGTTCACGTAAGGCGAAACATTAACTTATCTGATTACAGGTCTTTTTCCAGTGAAACTATTTTCAGTTTTATAGCTCTAAGGTTGTAATATGCACATCTTCAGTACATAAACTGAATTCTGAAAAAATATTATTCTTTAAGCTTTTCAATGAATTATGTTAATAACATTTTAAATTGTTAGGGATATGTTGTTATCGAACTACTGACTTTAATATTATAATTTGCATGGTTTCTTGGAGTAAGCAGGATGACCTCTGTCTATCTGCTACAGAATCAGAAAATAAGCCTTCCATAGTATCTTATTTTGTGATAATATTTCTCTAAATCAGTTTTTGTTTGTTTTCTTGGATCTAGCATCCTAACATCAACACCTACTCAGTTGTTTTTTTAATAATGTTAACTGAAGCACTAAGTGATAGCAACTAAGATTTGTAAAAACAAATTATAAAATGCATGCAACAAAAAGGAGATACTGCCAGCCCAGCTAAGTGGAATTTTGTAAATAATTATGTCATTTGTAAATATTAATGTCATTTATACAGCAGTGTAACAAAAGGAGGAACTGCCAGCATAGCTAGGTGGAATTTTGTAAATACTCATATGTCATTTGTGAATATCTACATGATTCATATACTTGTGTAACCTATGTATTAGAACTGTATGTCATATAAGATGGTTTGTACACATGTGTGCTAAACAGATATTCTGTAGAGTACTCAGCATAGAGATGTAATCACATTGTACCTTCCAGGAAAAGAACAGAAATGTATATACACTATTGTAACTGTGTGAATGTATATAATTTAACAGTGGAAATTGGAACATAGAAGGTTAACTTGCAAAACTTCAGAAAAATAGTTGAAATTAAATTACTTTATAACTGCGCCATAAAAGATGGTTTTAATGCAGCAAGGAGACAGGATGTCTAAAACTAGGGAGCCTTCTGCATTGTCTTGGAAGTGTTTTACTGTTGTATGTATTCCAGCAGCTACAAAGATCTAAGAGCTATGAATTTTTCACAAGTAGAGGCTAAAGGCTGCCAGTTTCTAGCAATGCGGGTTTAACTTGGAAACAAAAGTTAGATGACAAGAAGTGATGTCATACTGCAAGCTACCCAGCAGTGACATTTGAGGTATTAATTTGAGGAGTCTCTGAGAGAGACAGAGTATTCTGTATTCTGACTTGGACCCAACAACATCAGCTAGCAGATCGATTTATCACATTTGCCTTGCTCTGTAAGTAAGTCTAGGGAACAGTATAATTCTTTCAGATATAGACAGGAATATAGCTGAGCTTATTTTAGAAATGTTTCTTTATTTATTTGAGACTGTCTGCAATGTTGTTTTAAATATTTCCTGTGATATTGAACTCTGATGTAACTGTGATTATTTACTGAGAATTTTCTTGTTCTTTTATTATTTATTGTTGAATATATTTAAACATATCATTGTGGTTGGTCTGTCTAGAGATATTTAAGCTCTTAGTGTACTTGCATATTTATTTGGTGACACTGTGCAGGCCACTCCTGATAGCTTTGCTCTTGGTCAAACTACCATTTGTCTTGATAGTAACATTACACAGTAAGATTGGACACCCTTTGTTAAGGGCCTTAAACAAGCTGATAAACGGTTGGTGGCAGTAATAAGTACCTTATAGTCTGGGCAAAAAGGGGCATAGCTAGTAAATCTGTGCCATCCTTTCCCAGGTGTGTGTGTGTGTGTGTGTGTGTGTGTGTGTGTGTGTGTGTGTGTGTGTGTGTGTGTGTGTGTGTGGACTCAGCCATACCCAACAGAACTAAAACCTGCTCCTCAAGGAAACACAAACCTGTCTGGTGGACATCTTCTATCAACAGGCTTTACAACAAAAGGAATAAACTGTTGTCCAGGGGTAAAAAGGAACACATTCCAAATCAGAAAATCTCCCTCCTCAAGCAAATTAGATCATTAGTGAAGAACTCCAAAGCCAATTATGAGTTGAAAGTAGCCTCAAAAACAAAGGGAAACCACAAATCCTTCTACAGTTACGTTAGGAACATCCATGGCAAAGTCCGAGTTTGTTCCAAATTAGTACTTAATGGTACCAATTACACTGATGCTGCCAACTTAGCCTAACTACTAGCTGATAGGTTCATTGCAAACTTCACCCCTTATCTCCCCCAAAGGCCCAGTCTGTATCCTAGATACTTGTCCCACACCTCACATCTCTGTAGATTGAGTATTAAAGGCCCTGTCCAAGGCAAAGAACACAGCTTCCATGGGACCTGATAAAACCCCAGGCTGTATTCTGTACCATCTCCAGCAAGAACTAGCTTTGCCACTGAGCACCCTACTCAACCACAGCCTAAGTACAGGTTTCATTCCAGCAGAGTGGTGAACTGCTATTGTCATCCTCTTGCACAAAAGTGGTACCACTACTGACCTGGGAAACTATCACCCTATTAGCTTGACAAGTCTGATCTGTAAAGCCATGGAGTATATTATTATGGATCTCATAAACAAAGACATAGGCAATGTCCAAACACTCGACCCCACACAATTTGGATTCATCAGGGGCAGATTTTGCCTATTGAACCTAGTTGCCTTCTTTGAGACTGTCACCAATGCCCTGGAAGAGGGAAAGTCAGTGCATAAAGCTTACCTTGACCTGGCTAAGGCCTTTGACACAATTCCCCACCCAGGCATGATTGAAATGCTAACACAACTTACTTTTAAGCCCTATCACATCAGATGGGTGGTCAACTGGCTCACAGGATGCACAAGCTCAAAATAGGTGCCACCACCACTGACAGCAGACCAGTCACTAGTGGTGCTCCCCAGGGATCTGTCCTGGGACCCCTACTGTTTGGAATCTACTCCTCAGAGATGCAGGCAATGATCAAGGGCCTGTGGCTGACCACGTTTGTAGATGACTGTAAGTTGGGTGCTGTCATTGACTCCCCAAATGACATTAACATACTGCAAGAGGGTCTCACAGCTACAAATAACTGCTGCCAAAGTCATAGCCTTTAGTTAAACACAAATAAATGTATTTTCATACCATTTGACAAAAAATGGTCCCTACTGATTACCACATCAATGGCAATCCCTTAAGCACACAACCTGTGGTGAGTGATCTGGTTACTCAGGTTGACAACAATCTCACATTCCACCATCATGTGGTGGCAGTGGTCAGAAAAGTCTTTCACTTGGTTTATGTCATAAGTAAAGGGATTGCATCCAGAAAAAAGGAGGTTATTACCCCTCTGTACTTCTCCCTCATTAGACCTATAATGCCCCATTTGGTATGTACCTCTCTGAACATCTGCACTAACTGGAAAGGCCACAGAAATACCTCACAAAGAGAATCCATGATTGCCAACACCTGCCAAATGTGGACAAGCTCGAATCACTATCACTTTACTCGGTATCATACAGACTGCTCAGAGGTGGTCTGTGTCTCACCTACAAGGCAATATCTGACCATGCCCTGCTAGAGATGCTCCATATCTGTAAGTCTAATTCCTCTTGCATTACCCACTCAATAGGCCTAAATCTAGTACGCAAAATCAACAAAACTTGATGGAGAGACAGGTTTGTCTCCAAGAGGCTGCCCTGTCTCTGGAATAGACTTCCCATACATGTCAAACAGAATACCTCACTGACCCTCTTCAAGCCCAACATGAGTGGATAGGAAACCACAAATTTTTCCCAGGGGTTCCACCTTTGTCCCTCATTAACAGGAGTAACAGGTGCTGACTGAGGTTTCTTTTTTGGGGATACACTCTTGGCTAGGCTTGTAAGGGCCCCAGGGCCATTAACCTAGTAACCTCCTATGATCCTATAATCCAATCTTAAAGTGTGTGTGTGTGTGTGTGTGTGTGTGTGTGTGTGTGTGTGTGTGTGTGTGTGTGTGTGTGTGTGTGTGTGTGTGTGTCAGCTATTTGGGCAGGGACATAAAACACTGGTTGGACAGAGAGAGTGCTGGGGTTTTTGGCCTGGCCACTCAGCTGAGATCTTAACTCTATAGCTGTGATAGTGGGGAGTCTTATTGGGGATCTGGAGAAAGAGGGAGAAACCAGCCTCAGACTGACTGTGGTCTCTGTGTGTTCTTAAGGGAAACTACATTTTACTGCCTATGTACTTGTCATCCTCCCAGAGAGTACATCCCCTACTGTTGCCAGTGGTAAGGATTGAGGCTCCTTGATTACTGGGTCGGTGGTGGGAAGTCACATATTAATTGGTTGGAAGTGGTGGGATATCCACATATTAGGATTCAGTGGTGTGAATGTCGAATTCCTGTAGCCTGTAAACATTGGTCAATAAGGAAAGTGTTTGTACTGCCAATCAGCCACACAAAGGATATTCAGAGTTTCATATCACAATAGTTTTATTTATTCTTGTTTGCTTCCTTAGTCTGGGAGAGCAGGAAAGGATGTCTGCAGAGGAGTACGGTAAGCTGAAAAGGAGGCAGTTGGCTGAGTTGTGCCAGGCCAATGGACTGATGTATGCCAAGCTGACTAAAGCAGAAATGATTGCAGCCTTAGGCACAGCTACTGCACAGACCAGCAACCTGTAAGACAACCTGGGTGGTCTTGGATATGTACAATTCTCAGAAAATGGACAGTTCAAACTTTCCACAGAGGACTTAAAAATCCATCTGTAGTTGAGACTTGAACTGAAGGCCAAACATTTGGAAATAGAATCAGCAGAGAGATTTGACATCTGGAAGCTGAAGAGAATGAGAAGCTGAGATGTCTGGATGCTGAGGAAAATGAGAAACTACAATGTCTGGAAGCTGAGGAGAATGAGAGGCAGAGGCAGTATGAAAAGGAGATGCTGACTCTTCACCAGGGTCATGGAGATAATGGGGAAGGGAGTAACCAAACCCCAGAAGCAACAAAGGTCAGAACATTTCTTCCACAATTAACAGGGGAATCATTTTGATAGTTTCATTCATATGTGTGAAAGGGTATATAAACAATATAATGCTGACCAAGGGCTCTGGGTACGGTTCCTGACACCCTTACTCCATGGCAAAGCTGTAACTGCTATTTCTAAATTGTCTGATACTGATTGCTTAAATTATAATACTGCTAAAAATTGCCTGTTAGACTGTTTTAAGTTAACACCTGAAGCTTACAGACAAAAGTTACGTGAGTATAGACGGGGTCTATATTATGGCACTGCAAAACCCTGACAGTGGACGTCATTCTGCTGACACGTATTCACTTCTGCAATTCGCTGAATATTTAAAGGGCAAAGACATGGTTGGCCAAACACACAAGTTTGCCTTTTTCTCCACTGTTGTGCGATCTCGGAGTTGGTTTATTTAGTTCGAGGGTGGGGGGGGTATAGCCCCCCATAGGGGGGGTTGGTTTAGCTAGATTTAGTTCCATTGGGTTGTGAGACACATATTTGTTTGTCCTTTAAGTATTCAGGGAAAAACAGAATTGAATTTCACTGAATACATGTCGGCAAAGTGATGTTCGCTGTCAAGGTTTTTTGGCAGTTTAATATAGACCCCATAGATGCAAGGCGGATGAAAGTGTGTCTGCATATATTGCTGCACTAGGCACTTATTTTTATAAGTGGTTGAGTGGGTGTCAGGTCACCACTTTTGAAGGACTGGCAGACCTTTTGTTGAGGGAACAAGGCCTTACCACTTTGCCTGAGGACATGAGAATCTGGGTAGTATATAGGCAATGCAATACTGCAGATGAGTTGGGGAAGAAGGGAGACCTATACATAGCAAGCAGGGCATCACTGCACAGAAAAGGAATACCCAGTGCTACTCATTGGTATAACGGAACCCATGATGGGCAGCCTAAGCCCCTCCATCAGAGTCCGCCAGTAGCAGAGAAAGCCACTTGTCCAGGTACACATCCAGGACCAAGAGTTAAATGTTTTAAATACAACCAGGACTGCCATGTAGCATATAGATGTCCACAGAGGCAAGGCAGGGAACAAATGTTGGGAGAGCCAGTAAGTGAGAATGACAGAATGCCAGCAGTAAGTTGTCTGGAGACAACAAGTGTACCAAACTGCCACAAGAGGTTTTATCCAGTCTTATTAAATGGACACAGGCCATTGCTAAGAGAGACACAGCCTTTGAACTAACCACTGTGAAGCCTGCAATGGTTAAAGAGGAGCACTACTTACTTGGGCAATCTACTCCAGTCAGAGCTTTAGGAGGGACCATATTCCAAATACCTTTGGCTAGGCTTCACCTTGACTGGAAGGTTGGAAGAGGAAGCCAGCAACTAGGTGTGCTTAAGGATATCCCTGCAGAAGTCCTGATAGGGAATTGTTTTGATAATGCAGTAGCTTATGTGCATGCAGTGACACACAGTCAGGCTTGGAGACAAGCATGTGGGTCTGGTAGCCTGGGGGGACACAGACAGACCACTGACTTGAAGCCAGGACTGGTGTGGTGGTTACTTCAGGGAGGGAGCTGCACTTTAGCACTGAGGTGGAAGTTGAGCCATAGCTGCTTGTGGGTACTGATGGTCCCTTGGACAGAGTGACTGTAAGGGCAGAGGTGAGTAGTAGTACCCAGGCCGACAGTGAGGCACCACTGTCAGAGGATACCAGACTTCCTGTGGAAGGGAAGCTGGGAAGGATTACAAAGAGAGAGTTGAGACAGGTTCAGCTCTCAGACCCTACCTAACAAGGCCTGAGAGAGGTACCCAGCGAGGCACCAGATTCTCAAGGGAAGGGGGAATTTTTATATTGTGCCAAAGGGTTATTGTATAGAGAGTTGACCCCTGAAGGAGGGCTAGAGGGTGAGAGAATACAGCAGTTGGTAGTGCCCAGAGCCTACTGTCTGGTACTTCTAGCCATAGCCCATGATATTACCTTTGCATTTGCCACTGTTATCTAAAGGCAGTGTTTTTAATGGTTCCCAATTGCTGTGCTTAAGGATGAACAAGAAGCTTTCTTTATCAAATTTGGTTGCATTTCTTTTTTTACTGGCTGTTTCTATTAATTTTGGTATGCTTCATATGGCAATGAACTGGGCTATGATTATTAATGGTGGCAGACAAAATTCCTACATAGGCAATTTTTGGTGGGTTTGTTTTTTTCATCTAGTCCAAAATACTTTCTCTGTATTTTATTTAACATTTGTTAACCAGGAAAGTCCAACTTAGAACAAAGCCAATTTTCAGTGGAGGCCCATGGAGAAATGCTCCAAATGCATCTCCTTGTAATTTGGGAGGAAACTAGAGAACCCAGAGGACACCCACATGAACGCAGAGAGGACATGAAGACTCCGCAGAGAAGGCACCGCAGCTGAAAATCGAACCGGAGAGCCTCTTGCTGTGAGATGACAATGCTAGCACTGCACCATGCACCATCAACATTTGTTGTATATTTATTTAATCTAAACAATTATTTATTTATTTAACAATTGTTTAATGGGTAGACATTTAATCCAGTATGGTTGGCAACAAAATGTATATTATGATTGCTTAAGACAGCATTTTGTAAGGGAAGATGGTTCTCATTTAGGTTGAATGTTCCCTCATTTTAGAAGTAATTCAATGTTGCTGCTTAGATTTCTGCTGTAAGGTTTGGATATATCGGGCTTATTTAATCCCAGATGATTTTTCTGGTGTTAGATATTTTAGAATTTACTTATTTCTTACATTTGTTTACCAGAATAGTCCAACAGGGTAGACACCTACTCCTTTTCAATGAAAGCTCAGGAGAAAAAACTCCATCCATACATTTACATACAATTACTGGTAATCAGTTCAGAACTCACCACTGCCTGAACCTACAGCAACTTTACCCTTACTCTAACATACGGTGGGTTAAAAACACTAGCCAGCGTTATGTGTGTCATGTTGTTGATTAAACAGATACCCCCGATCTACTTGGGGCCGAAAGAGTTGCCAAATGCTAGCAATTCAATTAATTGTCATCCAGGCCGTAGTTGTCATCCACCAATTCAGAAGCCTGAATGTTATTTGTGTGGTTTGGCATAGTGGTGTTGGGCAACAACAATTTAGGGTAGGCACTATTATTAAGAGAATAATAAGGTGTCAATGCTGGTCAATATCGCCCATAATCAAACCAAAACTGTTCATAGCCCTTTGGTATTAAGTTCTCACACACACATTAAAAATAGGCCGACTCCAGTTTAGCCAGTCATTTAGGTTCGAACACCCAGGGTTTGCACACCATCCGCCTGTTATTGACCGGTCCTTGCTGCCTACTTGGTTGCCCTGCTGATTTTTGAACTGGCTTGACCTTAACCCTTTTGAGTTAGTGATGATGAAGAAGCTCGGTTGGTAAACAACACAGCGCATCGCATCTAAGACCCACTTCACTCATAGATTGTTCAACTTCAGTCATCTTCTCATTATAGAAGATGTTGTCTAGTACCACCAGACCTAATAGGTCTGTCATTAACGACAGGTACATTCAGTGTGTTCTGTGATGGGGGTCCATTAAAACCCAAATCGACTACAGGTTCGGTCGGTTCTTCCTCCTGTTCATGAAGGCCTGCTGTAATGTTACCCTAAAAAATTATTACCATTACTGGTTTAACTTGTTGATTACCACTAGGTCCTCCATTATTCCTACGACCCCCTTTTATCTTATACTACTGTCTGGGTTACAGTACTAGCTGGCCCTCAGTGCCCTCCTCAACTATGTCACTCACACACATTTGTACATCCATTCCATTACCCTTACAGCTAACAGCTCCCCATACGAGTTGCTAGACTAATAAAACAATTAAGGCCCTTGTCAGAAAGGGGTTAAAACAATAGCTAGTTTTTTTTGGGTAAATTACCATCACTACCTCCTGCAATAGCGTTATGTGTGTCATGTTGTTGATTAAACAGTAGTCTCTCAAAAAAACATTCAAGTCTAATTTCTCTACAGGTTGCCAAAAATTCAATTAATTGTCCATCTAAGATAATGTCAGAAAAATTATAGATCTTGAAATCCCCTTTCTTATTAGTTAATATAATAGGTCTGTCATTAACGACAGGTACATTCAGATTAAAAAAATCGAGACTACAGGTTCGGTCGGTTCTTCTGCGCTGTGTCCTAAAAAATTATTACCATTACTGGAATTAACTGTTCGATTACCACTAGTCTCTCCATTATTCTAGTTAAAACCCTTTATTCTATTTGAATGTACCTGTCGTTAATGACAGACCTATTATATTAACTAATAAGAAAGGGGATTTCAAGATCTATAATTTTTCTGACATTATCTTAGATGGACAATTAATTGAATTGCTAGCATTTGGCAACTCTTTCGTCCCGGTGGGGGGTCTGGTAGTAGTACAAACATCTTCTATAATGAGAAGATGACTGAAGTGTTGAACACTAATGCTTACATTAAATCATCTATGAGTGAAGTGAGGTCTTATCCGTGGAGTTGCTATTTTCTGACAAGGGGCCTCTTAATTGTTTGTTATGAACTGATGTTACCAGTCTACTAGCTGGTTGAGTCAGCCAGTTCAAAGACAGCATTCCTGCTGGGCAACCAAGTTCATTTTAACACGCGCCACCCTAGCAACAACTTGGGAGCTATGTTATTTCGATATACTGGAGCCTCCCTGAAGGGTCCGGGGGCAAGGTAAATTACACTGAGCTGTAAGGAGTAATGGAATGGATGTACATTTCTGGACCCAGACATAGTAATAGAATAAAGGGTTTCGCTAGGAATAATGGAGGACCTAGTGGTAATCAACAGAAGTTAAACTCTAACAATGGAACAGTTAATTCCAGTAATGGTAATAATTTTTAGCAATATCACAGAACACATACTGAATGTACCTACGATAGACCTATTATATTATATTATAAGAAAGAAAAGATTTTCAAGATCTATTTTTTTCTGATTATCTTAGAGATTGAATTAATTTGAATTGCTAGCATTTGGCAACTGACACACATAACGCTGTTGCAGGAGAGGTAGTGTTTACCATTTAAAAAACTAGCTAGTGTTTTTTAAACACCTACATACATACAGTGTTCATTATTTTGAGACATGTGACATGTGTGGTGGACTTTAGATAGGGCAGGTAACAACAGTAATATAAAAAACAGGTGATTTTTAACATCACTAAGGAACAAGTTACACTACTAGATGACCTAAACCTGATAAAGGGGGGTGGTGGTACTCTTCTACATATGAAGATGATAATGAGAAAGTGTTGACACTAATGAACACATTAAATTACATTAATAGTCATCTGAGGTCTTATCCGTGGAGTTGCTATTTTCTGACAAGGGGCCTCTTAATTGTTTTTTTATTAGTCTTTCAACGTTTTTTCTGAGTTAGACTAGCCCGGTTAACAAATGTAAAATAAATAAATAAATAAATTAGGTGCAAAATTCCCATTGAAAATTGAGTAGAACTACCAGCTTAATGGAGTTACTGCTAAATAAAGGTATTTACTCCTATACTATTAATTGTTTTAGGCTGAGCATTTCCGTGGATGTGCAAAATTAATTAACAGAAGTATGATTTATTAAGCGTGATGTTGTAGTGTATTATTCCATCTAAGTAATGCTATTAACTGGGTTGTGTTTGCTTTGCCATCCTAGTGGAGTGTAATATTGCTTGTTTTTTTATAGTGCAAAGATAATGGGTGGTAGTGGTGACTGGTAAATAAATTGTAATTATGCTAATATTTTAAATGATAGTACATTACAGTGAGACACATAGCTGGCTCTACCAGTGTCCTGTGCCTGTACCATGAACCAGCACTCTACCCCCGCAGGTTTTCAAGTGAAGAGAAAATGAAAAAAAGCACTTCACTGCATTAAACAGATATTGACTCATTACAGTTACATCCATGCCACCTCCCGCCTCCCACCAGCCCTTCCATTTACAATAAAAAAAAAAAAACAATGCCATTCCTTCTACTGGCACACCAGCCAGGTGTCCACATACATGACAGGCCCTACTCATTCCAACCCCAATAATTCATGTCCTGCTTCTGTGCCCTTCCCCCAATCCTCCTTATGCTCTGCACTACAGCACTCGTGTATTAGTTTAAAAAGAAAAAAATAAGTTTTCTTATAAACTGTAGCAAAGAGTTGCTACAGTTTATACCCTGCCTTGCAATCATGTCTTAATTAAAAAAAAAATCTATTAAACTGTAGAAAACTGCTTGCTAAAAGGTAGCAAACAGTTGCTACAATTTAGACCACACATGGAGTGCTGTAGCACTTACATTTCACTGCAAATGCAATACTGTTTTTTAAAAACTGGTGCTGCACCAAAGAGAAAGAGAATAAAATGATGAAGGATAGACGCTCATGTCCTCAACACTTTGCACCTAGGGCAATTGCCCTTCTCACCCTGCCCGAACTACACTTCTGATTACACTTTTATTAGTTATAAAGGTGATGTGTTGAATACACAAGGTCAGTGGAGGACTTATTGTGAATAGATGGAGATATTGATAGTATGTCTTGGGAAGGAACAAGAAGGGCACCTGGAAATATGGTGGTAATTTTACTGATGTGTAAGAAGAGGATGGGATTTAATTGCTGTAGGTCATATAGTTGTTAAAAGGTAAAATAAAATGTTACTAAATAAAGGCATTGATGAAATAACAGAAAATGAGGTCATGGGAAAACACAAATGAGGACATTTCTTAGGCATGTTGTAGTGCACTTTATTAAGATCAACAGAAATTATTACTAGTCTGCAGAAGATGGGAGAGGGGTGTAGCAGGGGTATGAATAAAAGAAATTAGGAAGAGGGCAAAGTAGAAGGAAATGAAGCAAACAGACCAGAGCAGGAAGATTCTGGCATGGTTTCCAACCCCCCCCAAAAAAAAAATCTGTTGGAGCCAGGTCAGTAGCCATATTGAGGTAATTTACAAGGCTGTCCTCAAACACTTAACATAATATTGTTTATATCTCCTGTCACAATTAAGAGAGAGAGAGTGAGAGATGCCAGCTTAGGAATGTAGAGCAAACAAAACTAGTTGAATGTTGTAGTGTTGATGGCATGTAATTCTATTAACCCGAATCAAGTATAATACTATAGGCTAAGGTAATTCTATTAAGGACAGTGCTGATGTCTGCAAAGTGCCTTGAGTTAGCTACCATGAAGAGCATGGTCAGAACATTTTCACAAAGCGTAAGGGCCAGACATAAAAGCATGCATGCAGCTGTTTGGGGGTCATGCAGCTAGAACTACCCAGCTAACTAGTGTGCATAGAAGTGGAAGTTTACATGTTGCAAATTATACAAATCGTACTGAAAAGATAATGTTAGAATCAGTCAGGAGCTTTTCTTGTTCTTGAAGCTGCTTTCAGTTGTAATTAAGTAAGCAAGTCACTTTTAAGTCACTTTTGCATGAGGCACATTCAGAATTGGGTGGAGAATAATAGCAATGAGAATTCATCACAATGCCTATGGAAATACAAACTGTGCAATTAGCAGATGTCTACATGTGACAACAAATACAAAGAAAGCCTGATTATCAGATGCCTAAATATGTCTGAGTGCTGTACAAAAAACATCAATACATAAGGAAAATGCAAATTCAACAAATGAAGAGGAAGTGAAAAATATCTAACACATGGCAGCATGTGGCTGAATGCTGCTTAACACCATCGGAGCCACATGCACCAGGAACCTAAACCTTGTCATCACAATGAACAAAACATGCTGATGGGATAGGCTCCTGACCCAGAGACTACCCATACTCTGGAATAGACTGCCCATACATGTCAAGCAGAGTGCCTCCTTGTCCCTCTTTAAAAGGAACCTTCACGACTGGATGGGAGATAGGAAATTTACCCCGGGGATCACGTCAGTCGCCCTGCTAGACAGGAGTCCAGGGAAGTAAATACTGTGGGAAGAAATAGCCAGGGAATTGTTATGGCTAGGCTTGTACAGGCCCTAGGGCCGATAGCCTAGTACCAACCTACTAACCTACTAATCACTACAGCACTCAACCTTCCTCATTACCTAGAGGAAAAGAGTTTTGGTACTTACTTTCCTCACTCGCTTAGTGAAAAACAGCTCTTATACTCACTTTCTTCACTTATCTAGAGGAAAATATATATATTTTTTTATTCAGGCATGTCCAAGTGTCAGCTCCCAGTGTTCTCTCCTGTCTATCTGATGAATCTGGGCATCTTGGGGCAATGTAGAAATTGCCTCATGTACACAGACAACCCTCTCCTCCTACCACCCAACACTACAACCTGTGAGAGATGCACTTATCTAGCCAAACTGGAGGTAAAGCTCTCTCCAATCAAGACTGAACTTGACAGTCAAGAGGAGAAGGTAAACACTTGCACTACACCACACTCATCACATAGTCTCACTAAATCTACACCACCAAAATCCACACATAGAAACACAAAAACATTCAAGGAGGCTCTCAATAATAATCTGCTCAAGCAACAGAGACCTCCAAAGCAGAAATGCAAGCAACCTCCACCCCCCAACACAACCCAAATGACACATAGCCTGCAGATTCAGTGTGCCACTCAACCACAGCCAATAAGGCAAAACAACGTACCCAACACACTAGTCATAGGCGACTCTATAGTCAGGCACACTGATGTCCCACTCACCAGGCTAAACAAGGAGAAGGTTACTGTCAGCTGCCTGTCGGGTGCCAGGATCCGCCACATAACCCACATACTCAGGTCACTCCACAACAAGTACAAATATGATTCTATCATTATCCATGTTGGTGTGAACGACCTGAGACATACCACCATGGACTACATGAAAAGAGACATGGAAGAGCTCTCTGATCTTGTAGCCCAGGCAGGTATGACCCTAGCCCTGAGTAGCATTCTGCCATCACCCAGAATGATGCAGCAGTACAAGGACAAAATGATTGACTTCAACAATTGGCTAAGCATCTGGTGCCATTCTAAAGGGATGCAGTATCTGTCTGCCTGGGATGACATGGTCAACAGACCATGATGCTTTGCCAGAGATGGCCTGCACCTGTCACCCCTGGGATTCCGGATACTGGCTAAGGTTCTTGCCGCCCCTATAGTGCCTTTTTTAGACAAGGTTCAAATGACAAATTCACCACCATAACAGGAACAGGCAAGCAAAAACTGAGGGTGATGCTACTCAATGCTAGAAGTCTTAATCTCAAAATGCACTCACTCGAGGTACTCCTTAAAATGGAGAACATTGATATCTGTGCAGTGACTGAGACCTGGTTCAAGGCTCCAGAGAGCACCCCTACACTACCAGGCTATAACTCATACCACACTTTTCGGCCGTGTAACCTGGACCAGAACACCAAAGGCAGAGGTGTGTCCATATTCATTAAGGATATCCACACCTCCAGGCTAGTTGCTCAGCATAATGCAGCTGAGGTTATCTAAGTGCAACTAACTCTGGGCAAAACTGCAATCCAAATTGTAACTTGCTACAGATCACCCATCATGCACCAGGATTCCCACTCCTCTTTTCTTGATGTACTGGAAAATATTAGGGTTCAACCAAACACCCTAATAATGGGTGATTTCAACTACCCCACCATTAACTGGGAAAACTACTCATGTACCAAATCCTTCGCTCAATGCTTTCTGGAATTCATAAACTCCAATGCCCTGGATCAACTTATCCACACCCCCACCAGGGGCAACAATATCCTAGATCTAGTCATTACCAATATGAGTGACCAGTGTTCCAAACCTGAAGTCAACGCCTCATTAGTCTGATCCGACCATAAGCTAATTGCCCTAGAAATCCACATCCTGCCTCCACCCCCCCCCCCCCCAATTAAGGAAACCATGGTAAAAAATTTCTCCAAAGCCAACTTCATGCTTCTTAAGACAGAAGTGGTGAACTTCATGACAGCCATGCAGATGGACAATACAGTTACAACTACTGAATCCTACACAATTGCAATTTATAAGCACTTACATGAGTGCATGGATGGTGCTATCCCAAACAGAACCAAGACGCTATCCTCCAAAAACAGGAAGCTAATCTGGGGGTCCCCTGCCATAAACAAACTGTACAACAGAAGGAAGAAACTCTTGCAAAAGAGAGTAAAATCCCACGAGTGGAGGAGCTCCCTGCTCAGCCTCAGTAAGAAGCTGCGATCCCTGATAAAATTCTCCAAAGCTAGTTAGGAAAACAAAATTGCCACTGATTCTAAAAACAACCACAAAGCATTCTATAGCTATGTCAAGAATCTCAATGGCAACACTCAGATCTGCTCTGAGTTACAGCACAATGGCACTAAATATACAGACCCAACTGATATTGCCAACATCGTGGCAGATAGGTTCAGTGCTAACTTTACCCCCTCTCACCCCCTAAATAGCCCATCTCTATACCAGAAGAATGCAAAGTTCCTGTAATCACGGCTGCACAAGTAAAAACCACACTCTCCAAAGCCAAGAACACAGCATCCATGGGACCAGACAGCATCCCAGGCTGCATTCTACATGAACTACAGAATGAACTGGCACCCCACCTAAGTACCAGGTTCAGTCATAGCCTCTCCTCAGGCTTTGTGCCTGCTGAATGGTACACAGCAGCAGTTATCCCACTCCACAAGGGGGGAGCCACCACGGACCCTGGGAACTACCACCCCATTAGCCTGCCAAGCCTGGTCTGCAAGGCCATGGAACGTATCATCATGGAACTTATAAACAAAGACATTGCTAATCTCCAAACTCTGGATCCCACCCAGTTCGGGTTTCTAAAAGGCAGATCATGTCTCCTAAACCTGATAGACTTCTTTGAAGCAGTCACCAAAGCTGTAGACAAGGGTAAGGTGGTTCACACAGCCTATCTAGATCTTGCCAAGGCTTTCAATACCATCCCCCACTCTGGAATTATAGATAAACTCACAAAACTAGGTATAAATCCCTATGTCACAAGATGGGTTGCCAACTGGCTCACTGACAGAACCCACACTGTGAAAGTAGCAGACTCCAAATCCGACTTCAGACCAGTGACAAGTGGAGTACCACAGGGTTCAGTCCTGGGTCCTCTCCTGTTTGGTGTCTACTTCTCTGAAGTACAGGCTAACACAGAAGGTCTTTGGCTAATGAAGTTCGCAGATGACTGCAAACTAGGAGCCATAATTGAAACTCCTAACAATGTGGACATCCTACAAAAGAGCCTCACTGAGACAGATGCCTGGTGTCAAAGCCATGGCCTCAAGCTCAATGCCAAAAAGTGCATTGTCATACCCTTTGGTAAAAACTCTGTACCCATGAACTACAACATAGGTGGTAGTATACTTAACACCAAAAGTGTAATAAGAGACCTTGGGACACAGTTGGACAGTAGACTCTCCTTTGATAATCACATCACCACAGTATTCAGGAAATCCTTCTACGTGGCACACCTCATCACAAAAGGTTTTTCATCCAGAAAAAAAGAGGTCATTGTTCCCCCTCTACTCATCACTCATTAGACCCATTATAGAGTACAACGCCCCTTTTGGTATGTACCTCACAAGACATCTACAACAACTGGAAAGTCAGCAGAAATACCTCACAAAGAGGATTACTGGCCTCAAACAGATGCCCTATGCAGACCCTTTAAAAAAACTCAAGCTTTACTCCATCACATATTGCCTACTCAGAGGTGATCTCTGCCTAACATACAAAGCTATGTCAAACCCAGAGCTGTTGGGCATGCTCCACTTAAAGAAATCCCAATCCCTCTGAGCTACATGCTCTAGGGACCTAAACCTTGTCACCACAATAAACAGAACATGCCGAAGGGATAGATTCCTGTCCGAGATACTTCCCATACTCTGGAATGAACTACCTATCTATATCAAACAAAGCCCCTCATTAGCACTCTTCAAGAAAAATCTTGATGATTGGATGGGAAATAAGAAATTCACCCCAGGGATCACCTCTGTGGCTCTGCTTGACAGTGGCACAGGAAAATAATTTTCTTGGGTGGCAAAAGCCAGGGTACCTTTTTGGCTGGGCTTGTATAGGCCCCAGGACCAATAGCCTAGTACCTACCTATGAACCTATGAACCTATGAACAGTTTATTCCCTTCCTGCACAAAGTGCTACAGCACTCATGTATTAGTTTAAAAAAATGTCTTCTTCTAAACTGTAGCAAACTGCTTGCTACAAATGTAGCAAACAGTTCCTACAATTTTTACCCTGCCTGCATGGAGCACTATGGTACTCATGTCTTAGTTAAAGAAGAAAAACAGAAGCAATAAAATTATTCACTTCCTAGGCTAAGACTGAAATAGGCCCAGTGGAATCAATGCTCTACCTTAGATAACAAATTCAAAATAAATAAAATGCTGACTTCTGATGTCAGAACTATATTTAATGTTTCCCAAGGTATAACAATACCAAAAAGCTAGGAAGGGTTATAAAATACCTGCACATTAAGTAACAATAGCAACAATTTAACCTTAAAAGAGACAGACAGAAAAAAAAGTACAGTTGTGTAATTGTGATGGTTCCTAGAAAATAAAGATGTTATCCTAAGCAATGCACTACCTGTTTAAATGAGGAATTTTCTTCAGAGCAGCAGGGTAGGCCAGTCACAGGACCTCCCCTATTGTAAAACATTATCATATTGAAAACTAGGTTTATGGAATGTATACAAACAAATACAAATCTAGAAACAATACTCTAGCCTGGTTTCTATGCAAAAGCAAGCTACTAGAACCATGTAGTTTTCACACTGAATTGATTTAAATACTGTCCTTAAACAAATAACGTATGTTGTTTATGGCTCCTATACTAGTTATGGGTGAAACAACGGCTTACAAAAGAAGAGAGTTCAACTTTTAATATTATAATTGTTATACTGCTCACTCTAAGCTCTGCTTGTTACACTATATGTCACATAAACCACTCTAAACAAATACAGCCTAATGTGCCATCCTAGCAAACCCTTAAAACCAAACTGTACATTGTTACAAAGTGCCAAATGCTTACCAGACATTGTTACAAAGTGCCAAATGCTTACCAGTAATGCAAAATTCTGCAAACTACTCCTTGTACTTACAAAATGCCACATCACAACTTTTTCTACTACCTTGAGACCATAAATTGAATATAGCTATATATATGCCATTGTGTTGCCATTTTAAACATGTGTAGCATGTATTGTTTTAAAACTTGACTTTATTATGTACCTTTTATGTTTTACTATTAAATTTTTCTGTGTAGCTTTTATTTCCAGGCCTCTGCTGAAATGGTGATTTCAGACTTTCCTACTAAACAAACTTAGATAAATAAATAAATATAGGACTTATGTGGACCAGAACTGTACTACATATACTCAAGTACATATACTAAATTAATGTAGAGCTTTTTACACTCTCTGCATGTAAAAATCAAGCTCCTTTCACAGTCATCTGGCTCATTTATTTCCCCACTGGTTGGTTATATCTGTATCACTAGCAGGTGTGAGAACTGGGTTGAGACAAGTCATCTTCCTTGTTTGGTTGAGATTTTCATTTGTTATTATTTACTATTTCCATGTCTCACTCAGTGTTCAGAGCATACAATGATGTCACAGCTGGCTCTCACACAAACACACACCCACACACATACACACATGCCTATGTAAATATACCTGTGAGGTGATCTGCTCCAACTACCCTTCCTCCTAATGGGGTGATGAACCACATTATCACCCTTTGATCTCTGCTACCACATGCCTAGATATGACAAAAAACAATAACCTGCCCAGTGTAAGAAGTATGTTGTGCATTTAACCTTCTCATCTGGTCCCTTCAGAAATCAGGAAGATTGTTTCCCCTGGGTCACAGTCAGAGTTCCTTCTGCCTACCCAAGGAGCAAGTTTCATTTGTATTTACATGTGAAAAGCTCTCAAAACAGCCTTCTACTGACGTTAACAAGCAAAAAAAAAAAAAATAAATAAAAATAAATACATTAAATTAAATAAGTAAATGTCTATTTTTGCAAACTTGTATTTAAGAAACGTTGTAATTTGTTATATGCTTTATTACTGAAGGCAAAGAATTCACTCACAAGTTAAATAAACACAGGAAAAGCAGGAAATGCCTAGCAAGTAAGTAAACGCCTTCATTTACTCTTGTTCAGTTCTTCATGCTCTTCTTGTTTTATGAGGATCTCCCAGTGGGAAATTAATATGTTAATAAAACTGTTCTTTGTGTGCGTGAATTAAAAACTAAATAGAATTAAAAGTTACTAGAAAAATGTCCAGTTATTGGACCAAAGAACTTTTTAATGCATTTGTTATAGAGAAATTATTCCAGTCAATGCTAAGGTCATGTTCTTATATCTTTCCATTTCACTCCAGTAGTCCTCCCAACCCTACAATATATCAGTCTTATACCACTTCTCAGTGTGGGTTTCATGTTCTCATTTTCCACAATGTCCTCATACTGGACTTCTCTGTTTTCTTATACCAAGCCTGATTTCAAGGCCAAAGGTTCTCAATTTAAGTCAGAGTAAAACACCCTCAAATCCCTTCAATGGTACCCAACTCTCCACAATATATCTATAAAAGTATTTCAGGCATCATAATACAAAAAGTATGCTGTATGCACATCATGTTGTCTATGACAGAAGCAGACTAACCTTTATACTCAAAACACAAGTGTACACTTAGATAAATGCATGTTTACTTGATTGCAATTCTGCTGAATTTATCCAACTTCTCCCAAGGCTGGGTGGCCTCAGGCAGTGTTATTTTAAATAATATGGCATAGGGCCAAACCCACTGGTTGAAGATGGTATGTATGCCCCACATTGTCATAGGTCATTAAGTACATTTTGTTTTGATTTGCAAAATTCAATGGAATGGTCTATCAGCAAAATAAATTTCAAAGAAATCTACCATATCACACATGTGACATAATCCAGATATGGCTTAGACCTTTATTGCTGCTGATCTGCAGCAAATACAAATACAGTGATTATTGTCCATATGCATTTGGTCTGATTCATATAAAGCCAGGGGTGGCTTGTGGTATTGGCTAATGGGTTCCTACTCCTCCAAATGCAAGCTGTTGTTGAAAATATTTATAATATATTTTTACTTTCGAATGGTTATTTTAGAATTTAGGAATTGCATCTGCACACAGTTATGATTTTTGTAAAAAAAAAAAAAGTCAGCTTGGTTGGCTAGCCACCTTTTAAATGGTTCAGCATTTATGCATACACCCCAAAAGAGAAACAGGTACTTGTGCCTTATTACAGAACTGCTTGTCATTTTTTGGGAAGTACAAATGTTGCTTACATGCAGTTCATTTGGTTGTTAGAAGAAGCAGTAAAAAGTCATTAAATTGCCATTGGTACAGGGTTTCTTAGGTGACAGCTACACAAGTTCAACTGAGTGAAAGTAAAACAAATAGAGATATTGAGGACATACTCCAACAGATGCAAACAAAAACATTTTTAATTATGACTATTTGTTTTAGATGCAATTGTAGTCCACTCAGCTAGAGACTGCTTGCAGACTTGCATTCTTCCATTCAGTGATAGGACTGTCTGATGGTGTGACGACCATGCCCTAGCCTAGCAATCAAGGAGCCTCAGTCCTCACCACTAACACCAGGGAGGTTGTCTCATAGAAGAGAAAAGGATAAGTAATACACACTGTAAAGTACAATTTCCCTTAAGTGCACACAGAGATCACAGTCAGTCTGGGGCTGGTTGCTTCCTTGCTCACCAGGTCCCCAATAAGACTCCCCACTGGCAGAGCTATAGGGTCCAGGTCTCAGCCTATCTGGGCAAGCTAAAACCTCCAGTACCCTCTCTGTCCAACCAGTACTTTGTGCCCCTGCCCAAGTAGCTGACACAACGCACACACACACTTTGAGATAAGTATTTATACAACTTCACAGACACTCCTGGGAAAGACTGATACAGATTCTCCAGCTGTGCTCCTTTACCCAGACTATACAGTAGTAATTACTGCCACCACCCAACTAATAATATCAGCTACTAAAAGGCCCTTAAAATGGTGTCCAATTATTACTGTGCAATATTATTATCCAATGGTAGTATGACTAACAGTCAAGGCTTACTTTAGAGTGGCCTATTACAATAACCTATATAAATATGCAATGTACTGTAGAGCTTATCTCTACACAAACCAGCCACAGGTAAAAGGTTTTAAAAATATTTAATAATAAATAATTAAAACATAAGACAAAACTACTACACCACAGTGCTATCTAAGAGTTCAGAGATCACACAGAAACTTAAAATAATACAGTAGGACAGGTCTCATTTCAAAGAAAAATACCTAATTAATCTTTACTAGCTTTAACTATTCTTACAAGAAATCACAGTGCTAAAACTTACATGTGAAAACAAGGCAGAGTGTTGACAAGTTGGATGTCCAAGATCAAAATGCTCCCCAGTCTCTTGTGAGAAATAGTATTTAAACATTACTAACAAACATATCTCTAAGATCCTCCCAAATTACATCATTTTTGGCACTTAGTTTTTACCAGTATTCATATTGCATCATCTTAACACCTGGTCTGAGTTCTTAGGCCACAAACTGCATTATTTAGCAATCTAACACCTGCACAGAAACTTACAACAATAGAAGACATTTCACATGTATATTCTAAGAGAGACTAGAGCAATAAAGCACATTCCACATCGAAATTCTGGTCATAAACTTTAGCCTTAAAACAATGGGCATGAAACCTTCATCCAGCCGCACTGGAGCCAAATTCTAACATGAAAGGGTCACAACATGCTTCACTGGGCCAGTAAAGTGCAATGTTATCACATATTTTGCAGTTCCACATTTCACAGTATTCTTTACAGTCAAGAAACATGCCTGTGTTTTACATTTATTATCAAGAAAACATGCCTGTATTTTACATTTATTTACAAATGCCAGAATTATATATCAAATTCTATTTGACTAGGCTGGCAGCCTTCGCACATCTCTCCCCAATCGTCACAGATGATATTATGTATTTTGTCTTTAATACATTTAAAATATGTGTATATGTATATGGAAGTATTGTAATGGAGTTATCTGTGTGTTTAACAGCAACGAGGAGAAATACATTGCTGTGGTTATTATTTATTTAATTGTATATACTTGTTTAGTCATTCAGTCATTTCATTTCAGTCATACATTTGATCTGCACAGAGAGAGAGAGAGAGAGAGAGTGTGTGTGTGTGTGTGTGTGTGTGTGTGTGTGTGTGTGTGTGTGTGTGTGTGTGTATGTGTGAACTCACAGGGTGCACTCTATTTTGACAACAATATATTGAAAATCATTATTGTGGCTATTATTTACTTGTTTTTTAATTCATTTATTTGATCAGAATCAGACATGAAGATTAAACAGTGAAAATATGGCTTTAATTGGTGAGCACATAGACAGTCTGTGAAGAAGCTGTTCTATCCCATTTGTTATCTGAACACAGTTAAAATGTTTGTTGATTTGGCTTGACAAGGCTATTAGCATTTGAGTAAAAACAAGCTGAAATACATTACTGTGACCATTATTATTATTTGGTACTTAGGATCTGTTTACTTTAGCTTATGTATAGATGCATTAAAATCATTGTAGAATCTCATTAATTATTGGTAATTGCAATTAAGAATCATGGTCAAAATTTCCAGTATGGTAGATTTTTTGGTGTCTAGTGTAACCTATTCAACCACATCATATGCCTGAAATGAACTCTGTTTCTCAACCTTGCTCTGGAATTAATTTTCTTGAGGAAGCCTACTGCTGGAAGACTGTTTAATAGGTGTAATACACAGCGGCAAGTTGTGTAAAACTGTAGTTATGGTCAGTGTTGACCTTGTTGTAATATTGCCCTGCCTCATTTCAGTTAACCCTACCCAATCAGTTGATGATGCAAGCACACTTATTTTGAAGACTTCAGAAACCACTGATCACAAGCTGACATGAGAGCTACTTTTGCTGTATATGATAGGCATGACAGGCAAACACAGCTGTAATGTTCACAATGTACACACCAGGTTCGAATTCAAAACACTAGTGTTCAACACTCATTTGCACAATTACTAATAAGGAAATTGCTAGCTTTCTTTCACAAGAATAAATTGCTTGTTATACTGGGGATTTCCCCATTCGTCATTATGGTTTCAGCTTGGAGTTGGTATAAGTAAGTTGGGAGTATGGGAGGGGAACTTGTCCATCTGCTAAAATGTTTTTGTCAAAATGGCCACTACAACTGTCCTCATAAGATCTACAAATGTATTTAGCTCTTTTATTCTAAATATGAAATGGATTTCAACATAATGAAATCAACTTATATATAGTTGTCTAATCAGTTATTCGATTAGATCATATGACATAATCATAATCGTGTTACTAAATTACTCATACAAAAACACATACAAGTCTTTATACATAAAAATACTAAAATCATACAGACTAAGTAAAAACATTACATTAAAAATATCACAATTTAGCAGCCCTCATGTATGGAATACTAATAAGATAAAAAAATGTAATGTTATCCTGGGAGGCATGCGAGTTAATTAAATTTGCCATACTACTTTACAAAAAGATAAGCTATTTTCCAACCATCACCCCAGTTTTCCTATAGGCTTTATCTATAACAAAGAATAAAACAATGTTTAAAATCTGTAGAAGAAGCAGATGGTTATATTAAGTATATATGTGTGTGTGTGTGTGTGTGTGTGTGTGTGTGTGTGTGTGTGTGTGTGTGTGTATATATATATATATATATATATATATATATATATATATATAGGGTCTATATTATAGCAACAAAATTTCAAAAACATGAACAGTGAGTGTAAACAGCGAAAATACATAACATCAAAACTTCTACTGTGGGGGCTGCACCCCTCCACACCCCCTTGCTAATTATATATACCAACTCCGAGATCACACTACAGTGAGGAAAGAGCAAATTTCCTGATCTACACTGTTTTGCGATCTCACAAAACATACATTTATGTCTGGCATTTTCGCTTATATATATAAAATGCTAATCAAAATATACAGGTAGCCAATTAAACAACCAGTTTTTATTCACTTCATTTTGCTTATTTGTGATTTCACTTGTGCAAGACAATCACAAATAAGGCACATTTATTTCTGGAAGTTATACAAAGCAGTATGACATATGAGCATGTATGTACTATTGCAATAACCAGTCTTAGTCCTTCTGTATGCAGTGCAAGCTGAGTAGTGCATATGCTATGGAAACTATGCATCTGACATAGCATACATTTATAAAATTATAGGATACTTAAAACATTATTGCCTGTGTAAAACACGGTCCACATATCAGCACAGGATATCAGAGCTGTTCTGATATATGAATAGATAGCATGGTTTACCTCTGAAAGCTTGAAACTCACATTGTCAAAAGACAGTTGTGTGGAAGTATGTTTTCAAGTTTCCAGATAACTGAATAGAAATGCAGCAAATGTGCAATGAGCGATGCACATTGACATTCGCTCATTGCAGATTCGGCATTTTGGGTGCGGATTGCACTATAGTGGGGATTGGGAAGTGGAACCTTTCCCCACTGTAGTGCGACCTCAGAGTTAGAATAATAAAGGAGGGGGTGTATGGAGTGCAGGGGGGTTTCTCCCTGCATTACGATATGTATTTGAAATTGTAGTTCGCAAATCAGCGAATCTGCTTCTCGAATTGCTGATTTTTGTACTTTGGTGCAGTTCGGAATGACTGTTTTCATCATTTTGGTTCACACAAAGGGCTGTTCAGCAGGTTGATTTTCAACCTTTCAAAAGTAAACCGATAGTATACTATATGGTTTGCTGTCATAATCAGGAATTGCCGAATATTTTTTGATTAAATGCTTGACTACATATGTTGATTTTAGAAAATTTGTATTTAACAAATTTCAAACATGATAAACATGGTGATCGACATTCAGACTCCCTAACTTCCAGTTTTGAATGCCTGTGTTTCCTTTTAGTTTTTGCAAGGGGTCAAACCTCCTTGCAAACTCCATTTGGGGGGCCACCCCTACATGTTATAAATACCATCTCCAAAATCGCACTATGGTGGCGAAAAGGATAAATTTCCCGATTCATACTGTACCACGGTCTTCATTCAGAAAGTCATCTTCATATTAGCAAATGTATACTCACATTTGCTAATATAAATTTGACCACTTTTAGTTCAACATTATGAGATGTTGAAAACAAGCATTCGATGTAACACTATACAAAGATATGCAATTCCTGATTTTGATAGTAAATCTATTATACACCTTATGAAGTGGTGCTGTACTCCTGATATTACCATATCACATACATCTTGAGACAGCTGGTTCTCCAGATAGATTCCATTAACAACTTGTGTTTTCTCCACAGATATTTGTAAATCTACATGCTGAGCAGGGGTGAACTCATCCTGGGTTGCTGTAATTACCTATTGAAGCTGGACATTGATAAAACAGAAACCATTTTCAGAATCAGCCAATGCCTTGACAGATATCTGCAGTTACTTCACATAGATCTTTGGCATGTGAAAAACATACAAGTGTTGCACACTGGTTCAGTATATGGCACTGCACAGCCTGCATATGTGCACACTGGTTCAGTATATGGCACTGCATAGCCTGCATATATTCCATCATATTACTCTGCAGCTGTAACATGCGAGCACAATTGTCATGCAGCAGCTCTGCATTTTTTTTTCGTAGATAGGTCTGATGACATTTAATACTAATGGTGCACTGTCTGTCACAGGAGTAAACTACAACATGATGTTGCAAGGTCCAGCATTAGCTATACATATGGATATTGTGCCTCTCCATGCCCAAATCCTCTACATAAACACATGAGCTCATTCTCAACCACACTCTACAAAGGCTGTCCGGCATGTAGCAGAAGTTACCACATAGCACTACATATGATCATGAGTTCAGTATTTATTACACATATGTAATCTAGCAATATGTGCCTGTTCATATGCAGAAAAAGAAAGCATAGATTCATATGATCGCTGCTTCTGCATCCAACACAGCATCAGCAACTGTAGTGATGCTTCTACCACGTGCTTGTTAACAGACCAAACTGCTGATTGGAAGCTGAGTGACTGCAGAAAACATATTTAGTGTACAGTCATTATCTGCACTACACAATTAATTCAGTAACAGAACAGAGGCAAACTGTGCCATCTTGCAAGCATAAGTAGCTGTTACTTTGCACATGCCACAACAAGACCTTCCTTAATCATGTCAGATCACGTACACTGGCCTTAGCTGTATTTGGGTGGCAGACTCTGTATCAGGCATAGCCATACTTGCCTTAATCATAGTAACAATACTTGGCTGGAAAAATATTGTAACACTCACACAGAGAATGGGTCCAAATGGAGAGATGATAAATCAGCAAGCAAAGGAGAGCATTGCTGGAATTGAGTTTATCCTCAAGTCTTGGTCAGTACCTTCATGATGTGGTCCCTGTTTTACAGAAAGTCTCACCAGGACTACAGTGATATATAGACTGTATTTAATATAGCAAATATCATGGAGATAAGTAGGTTAAAAAAATAACTAGGTGCACAGAACCCAGGATAAAAATAGTGCCCAATGTGGGTAGGCACACTGGTGCCAGGACCGGAAAACATGACAGTGTAGAATCAAGACATGGAAACATTCCTACAATGGGGCTAGGCCAGGCTCAGGGGGAAGATGGTCCCCTTGTTGTCGAAGAAATTAGTAGTCCACAAAAAAACACAAAAACTGATAGGCAAAAAAGAGCCAAAAAGATGATAGAGTGGACTACTGAGGATAAGAAAGAAATTATGTATTGTTACTATCATGCAAGAAACCCAGAAGGTCCAGACAGAAGATATACAAAAAGGTTAAGAGAGAAAATAGAGGAAAGAAAAATATTTGCACAAGAAAAACTGTCAGAAGCTTCAATTAAAATGTATGTTCATTAATACAACAGCTTTATGAAAAACATTAAATAGACCAAGAAACCTTGGGCCTTTTGGAAAAAAGCAGTGACTGAGGAAGTGCAAAAACATAAAGAACAAAATCTAGAGATTTTTGAAAGGTATAAAAAATAAATATGGACATGGGAAAGAAAACTATATTTAATAATGGTGAAATATTTATGCAAAGGAGAAAGAAAAAAATGACCAATACAAAAAGAGCAGCACTAAAGATATTTGAAGAGAAATATAGGCAAGGCATCTGGATATGGAAAATTTTACAATGCAAAAATAAGAAAACAAAGAGGAAAAGTAGAAAACAGGATTAGTAATGGAGAAGTTAAAGAAATAGAAATTGAGGTTATGGATAACTTGCAAAGTGATGAATTTCGTGTAGTAAATCTAACTGGATCCCCAAATTAAGGGGAAATGAGTGGAACAGGAAATGTCTGATCATTTGCCATATGAAGATCCTTTGGAGCCTTCCACAGGAAACCAGCATAAAAGTTCAGTAGAAGGTGTACAGCAAAGGAAGGAACAAATAAATGTGGCAACTTCGATGCAGTAAATGTTGTGGAGTGATAGCCCAGTGAGTTCCCATAAGTAAGATCAACAGAAGACACAGGATGAAATTGAAGAGAATGTTGTACTGGAAGATATTATGGAACGTTCTGTAGAATGCCCACAGGAAATGAAGAACAAAGAATGTGCCCTCAGTTTATAGGGAAATCATCTAAGAGAAGAGTTGCTTTATCTAATAGAGATGGACAGACATATTAAGATCAATGAAAGAAATAGACTACAGAAAGTCAATAAAACCCCAAAAGTTAGAAGTCTGATAAAACAAATGAACATATTAATTAGGACTGCTCACTGAGATTCATACAATATAACAGAAGTTAATAGGATATAATACTGTGAAGCTGAATTAATAACAGATAACGTCTTACCACAAAAACACAGGTAAAGGAAGGGGAGAACTTGATTGCCATCATGGAAGTATTGAACAAAGAAAACTATAAAGCAATTACAACAAGAAGTGCCACTGTTAGAAGAGTACAGAATAGGGAACAGACTAACAAAAATACTCAGAAATATAGATGTGATAAAAGAAAGGTGCAGTATCAGAACACATCAGGATCCATCGTGCCCTAGGGCAAATGATAAACTAAAAATGTCAGCACAGGCACAAAAGTTTATAAGATATGTAGATAAATATAAAGGAAAAGTACAAAAATAAGCGATTTATTGATGACCTAAAAAAAGTTTTATAGAGAACTGAGAAACAAGGCAAAAGGAATTGAAACAACAAAAAGAAGAAAAAATACATTCTGGAGAAATATCTATGAAGATCCTGTGGAACATAGCAGATGTGGAATGGATAGGATAAGGAATTGAAGGACCATCAAAAAAAAAAGAAATAGATACATTTTGGAGAAGTATTTATGAAGATCCTGTGGAACATAACAAAGATGCTAAATGGGTAGAAGAAGTAAAAGAAAGAATAAGAAGTTTAAAGGTGCAGGATATGAAATGGGGTGAAGTAACAACCAGAGAGATTGAAACACAGTTAAGAAAAGCTCCTAACTGGAAAACCCCAGGCCAGATATACTACCTAACTCTGACTAACAACTTTACATGAAGATTTTGCCAGGAGTAAGAACTATTTATATGTGCACCCCATAACAAACACCAACCTGGGTAACAACAGGAAAAACAATGTTCCTACTTAAGAGTGAACCTGCAAGCTACCCTAAAAATTATACACCAGTAACTTTCCTTTTGTTGACATCTAAACTATACACTGGAATTGATGCTGACAGAGTTTATAGTCATTTAGAAGAAAATTCAATCATGGCAATAGAACAAAAGGGTAATAAAAGAAAGTCATATGGAACAAAGGATCATGTGTTGCTAGATAAAGTCATAATGGAGAACTGTAAAGAGGGGAATAACCTAAGTAGGGCATGAATTGACTACAAAAAAGCATTTGATAGTATCCCACATTCATGGATAAAAGAGTGCTTAAAAATGTATATGATGCACCCTACACTAATCAAGTTACATTACAGTGACCATGAAACAGTGGCAAACCACTTTGCAATTAAGCTATGATAAAGGACAAATTATTATTCCAGAGACAGAAATTCAAAGGGGCGATATTCCAGGGTGACTCTCTGTCACTGCTGCTATTCTAGCTTGCCCTTAATCCTTTAAACTGTCTATTTAACAGATTAGACCATGGTTATAATTTAGCTCCTAGAAAACAACAAAGTGTAAAGACCTTTCATCTTCTCGTTATCAATGATTTAAAACTGTATGGCTCATCAGATGAGGAACTGAAAGCACAAGTACAAGTGGTCAAAACTTTTCAGATGATGTAAGAATGTCATTTGGTCTTGATAAATGTGCAGATGCAACCTTAAAAGCAGGAAAACTGCAGCACCAAGAAAACATCAGTTTGGGACAAGAATGTGATATAAAAGAACCTGAGCAAGAAGGAGTGTATAAATATTTGGGAACTGATGAAGGATCAACAATAAAAGATGAGCAAATGTGAATAGAACTTACTTAAAGAAGTCTTTCTTAAATTAATCCTGAAAATAGCATTGACATCTAGGAACAAAATTCAAGCTATAAATCAATTTGTTCTTCCTGTCGTAACTTAGAGTTTTGGAGTGATTGACTTTCCCCAAAATGTGTTAGATTTGACAGGAAAACAAGAAGGATGTTTCATGCTCACAAAATTATTTATAAAAATCAGTGCATACCAAGATTACATATTCCCCATTTCGAAGGAAGTATGGGCTTTCTTGAAATTGATTACATGTATAGATCTGCAATTTATTCAGGAGGAGCCGGGGGAGAAAAAGCTCCAAGAGAGTTACATTGAATTTTAGGTACAGTAAATGAGCTGAAAGAACTTAACAAAACAAGTCATTAAGTTTTATAGTGCTGGGGCATTCTCAGGTTGTTTAAGAATTCTATCCATCCAAGCTTTTTCAGGTTAGTACAGTGGTGTGTTCTGTGCAATTGTGGGACTGCACACATATCTGCTGACCTCACAAGAACCAAACTTAGTGAAAGTTTTGAAACATGAAGAGAAAAATCTAAGTGACTTCCCTGCTTAGTCTAGTGGAAGCATATTGGCATCAAGTAGAAATGGAAATCAAATCAGAAGTAGAAAATAATCAGACAAATCAGACAGCAATTGAATGTGACAAAAATAAAAAAATAAAAAAATATATAAAAGAATATAAGGTGAAGGACTGGATGAAAAGGCAATAAATGTGGAAAATGCATAAATATAGTTGCAAGTATAGAAAACTTCTGGAAGAACCTCATGTTGATCAGGAATGAACACAGGACTGGTTAAGGAGAGGCAACTTCAAACCAAGAGATGAAAGGCTAATATTGGCAGTCCAAGATAGTGGGCTGTGTATACATTGGTTTACAAAATCCATTGAAAATGTGGGAGAAACAGACAAATGTAGGTTTTGTAAAGCACAGTTGGAAACAGTCACACACCTTCTTGCTGGTTGTGACATGCTAATGATAGAAGGACTGTATACTGAAAGGCATAATAATGCGGCAAGACTGTTGCAATGGGGATTATGCAAACATTATGGTACTGAAGTGGCTGAAAAACACCGAAAACATGAACCACAAAGCATCATAGAAAATTATAAAGTCTACATCACATGGGATCACCCATTGCCAACAGTTCAAAAGACAGATGCTAGAAAAATGGATATAGTGGTCCATGAAAAGAAGACAAAAGTAGCATTGATCATTGAAATTGCTACACCCAGTGACTACAGTGTCTTGCATACAGACAGACACAAAGTCATAAAATATCAACATTTGCAGACAGAAACAAGAGCTATGTGAAAGAAAGATACCCAGACAGCTCCAATAGTAGTAGGAACAACAGGTCTTATATAAAAGAATCTACAATCGTATTTAGATATGTTACCGATACATGTAACTCCATACAAATTGCAGAAGGAGTCATTACTGGGTACATTGCGTGTGCTGTCAAGAGCACTTTTGGATGGCATCATAGATTGAAACAATATTAATTTCATGAACTTTAATTGTATTTTGACTTAGAAATGGGGTCCATTCCTGTCATGGTATTAGAAACCCAAAAGATTTGGAGAAATTAAAAAAGGTTTTTTAATTTGAACAGTGATAAGAAAATGATTTTAAGATATATACTGGAATAACAAGTCAGATTAATGAAACCTGATAAAGGGGGAGGTGTAGTAATTATGGATATATATGAATATAACAAGAGGATGAATTCAATCTTGATGACAGATACTTATGAACTTGTTTCCTTAAACAAAGTAAATAGAGGCTATCGTAAAATTTATTTACAACTGAATGACATTTTTTTAGAAAGGCATATAGATTTAGATCTTTATAACTATTTAAACATTACTACACCTAGAATTCCTATTTTTGGGGTTCAAAAATATATAAATGTATAGAGAATCCCCCTATGTGTCCATAGTTGATGGACATAATTCTGCAATATCAGCTTATGCTAAGTACTTGGACCATGAATTTAAGAAAATTTTGGAGAAGGAAGCACAGATTTGTAAGAATTCATGGAGCTTCCTTAAAATGATCAACCAAATGGAATATCACCTTGATAATATATAATTGACTATTGACGTATGGGATTTATATACCATTATACTGCAAGACATCAGTTTGGAATGGGTAACTGATTATGGGGGGTTTGCGGGGGTTTTACAAGAGAAAATCAATTTATATGCAGATCTATTGGAACTGGTCCTTAATAACAACTACATTTATTCCAATGGCAAATATTTCCTACAGAAAAGGGGAGTAGCTATGGGATTACCATATGTGGGTGCATTTGCCAACATAGTAATGGCACATTGGAAAGGGAAGTATATTTTTAACAGTAAATACAGAAACAACATTCGGTCAATTGTGAGATCTCTTGATGACATATGTATAGTTTGGAAAGCACCACAAGATTATGTGGTTGTGTTTATTGATTATACTAATGGGACTACCAGATTTCTATCATTTACTTATGATTTTAGTACAGAGTACATTGCCTATTTGGATGTTCTATTCAGAAAATATAAGACCAATAAAGGATACATTTCACATATCCATAGAAAAGAAACTTACTCGAATAGCTTCCTCCATTTCACAAGCTCTCACCCTGACCTCGAAAAAAGATCAGTGTTAAAGGACAATTGGTGAGGGATGCCAGAATAACTCTTTGGATTTTCATTTCTTTGAGGAATGCAGCACTTTGGTAGATAGGTTTCAAAACAGAAGGTATCCTGATAACCTGTTAATGGAATTATTGGGAAAAGTACAAACAAAGAGGACTAATGGGTATTTTAAACCAATTTTAATTAATAGCCCCACTAGGGGGCCACTGGTGGGCCATGTAACAGAGTATGATAATGAGATTCCATGTCTTGACCATGGAGCAGTGAATACACACCATATTATATTTAAGAATAGGTTTGAAAAGGCTTTTGTTACTACTTACAATTCCGACTATAAAATGCTTCAATAGATCTTACATAAAAATGGGCCCATTTTAAGCAAAAACTCTTTGATTAGGAATAGGGTAGGGGAATATCCCCTAATAGCATTTTGGAGGGGGTTACATTTTAAGAGCATATTTGGAAGGGCAAATGAGGATAGAGTAAAAATAAATTCAGGTATGACAAAATGTGGGGCTTGTCATTTTTGTTCTAAGGTTTACACAGGAATTTCTTTTAAAATCAGACATATTGAATATAGATAAACAGACATATTGAATATAGATTAAGAGGGAAATGTAATTGTGTCACAAAAAGAGTAGTCTACATTGCAATGTCTAAATTTTGCCAAGTTTTTATGTGGGCAAAACAGAGAGGAAATTTAAAGAAGTTATGAACATGAATACAATATAAAAATGTAATTTGAATAATGCATTGGACAAACATGTTTATGACAACCCAGACCATCTATCTAAATATATGGTGATAGAGTTAAAGAAGGTAGAAGGGGTGGTCCGTGGACTTTATATTTAGAATGAAAAGAATTGTTATGACAAATTATGTTGAATGCCAACAGTTAGCAAGACATTAATGAACACTGTTCGATTTCCTGCTTATTGAAGTTGAAAGCATTGGGGAGGTAAACTTATGTTATCTAACGGAATAAAATACATACATATATCTCATATATTTAATACATACATGTATTATATATATAATATATATGTATGCACCACTGCAGCTCTATTATCCTTCCTCAACACTGTCTCTCTAGCTATGGATGACCATAAACTTATCTGTCTATTTTTGGACCCCTCAAAAGCTTTCAACACAGTCTCACACTCTCTTCTGCTGCGCAAACTGCTTAACCTCAACTTCTCCTCTGATACTGTTGCATGGTTCTCCAGCTACCTCACTGATAGATCCCAATTAGTGAGATGGCACTCTGCACTGTCCCCTCCTCTCCCTGTAAAAATGTGTGCACCTCAAGGGTCTATCCTAGGGCCTTTACTTTTTAATATCTTTACTAATCAGCTCTATACCTCCTGTCCTCAGTCATCTTTAGTGCAATACACCGATGACTCTGCAGTCATCACCACACCCAACTCTCCCTCTAAGCTCTTCTCAGCTAGTCAGGCATCTTTTAACTTAGTCGAAACATGGCTCTCCAACAACTAGCTCATCCTTAACCCTAGAAAAACAAAGCTGTTACTCTTCCTACCTAAATAACTCAACAATATTAAACCCTCCTTCTCCATACAGTCCCTTAATAACACTCTCATTCAGGTAGAATACAGCACTAAGCTCTTAGGCATCACCATTGGCAATCAGCTTAAATTTGACTTGCATATTAATAACTGTATCAAAAAGACTCATTCAAACTAGGACTCCTTTGCAATAACAAGAAATGTCTTACCTCTGAAGCTAAGGTTACTCTCTCTCTCTTATTTACCTTCTACCCAGTCTAGTGCACAATTCTCAAATTCTCACAAATCTTAACTCAACACTCCTGACCAAACTTGAATCTATCTACAATAAGGGGCTAGATTTGCTGCTCAACAAACATACAAATACCATCACTGTCTCTCTCTAAAACACCTAAACTGGCTTCAATTATCCCACCAGCTTATTCTCTCTCAGCTCCTGATCATCCATTCTATCCTATACCAGGCTTCCTACTGGCCAGCACTATCCCCTCTCATCTCCCATTATTCTCCCTCCAGACCTCTCTGAAGCTCTAACCAAGACCTAATTCAAATCTACAAACCGAAGTCTAAATTTGGACGCAACATGTATAGCCATCATCCCGCTATTACCTGGAATAGGCTCCCACTAGAAATCAGGACCCTTACACATCCTAAAAAATTTAAGACAGCCACCAAAGAGCACTTTAAAAGTCACTGGTCCTGCCACTGCACTCTCCCTTCTTAAACATTCCCTACTTCCCGTACCTTGATCTACTTTTCTGCCCTTAACACAAACTTCTCACTAGCTCTCTCTAATCTTTCTTGACTACTCTTTCAATCTGTCTACTAAAACCTATTAAACTAATCAACTCAGTGAAACATGCTATAGTAATCGTCTTGCCTTCATGCAACTACATTATGATAAAACTGGGTTTTTGTAATCACTTACTCCAAAAACTATATTCATCTCAATGACATTTTCTTTTTATACATCTTGAAATAGCTTTGCTAGATTCCTGATTATTGTCACTGTATAAGATTGCATTGCTACTTAATGCCTTGTAATAATCCTGTAACATTGATGTTTAATGCAAATTTATAATGAAAATTGTATAATTTGTTGGAGCTTTTCTCCCCGGGCCTCCGCTGAAAAAGGGCTCTTCAGCACAGTCAGACAGGCCCGGTCAACAAATGTAAAATAAATAAATTACAAATTCTAAATTAAAAAAAATCTCTCTCTCTCTCTCTCTATATATATATATATATATATATATATATATATATATATATATATATATATATATATATATATATATATATATTTAGAAAGACTTTTTGGCTGCATTGGGTTGTGACCTCTTAGTATTTATGAATGAACTAGATGCTTATTTTTTAGGGGATACTATCTGAAGATCATCATCCGTAACTTCAATTATTAAGTCAACTGCATATGTGGACTTTTTAAGTATGTGAAGCATGTTTTAAATAAAATAATTTGGATCATATGAAATTGTTTGTGAGTCAACCTTATGGCAGCTTTGATATTTAAATTCATTGATTGCATGGAAAAAGATACTTTAATATGCATGAAGGAGAGGACTTTTGTCAGGTAAACCAGTTGGAAGAACTGCGGTAGTATTTAAACTGCAGGAATGTAATGTTTATCTGACGAAGTTCTATACTAATTGAATGAAAGTGCTTATGTTTTATATTGTGTTTGAAACTGCTATTATCTAATTAAATGTTTGAAAGCATCCATTGCTAATATATTTTTTGTTCTGGCATCATTCCAGTATCTCCGTGATTTGTGTAGTTAAGAATATAAGTATGTCATGGATAGACCACAAAAAAGCATTTGGCAGTATCCCACATTCATGAATGAAAGAGTGCTTAAAATGTACAAGATACACCTTACACTGATCAATTACATTACAGCGACCGTGAAACAGTGGCAAACCACTTTGTGTGTAAGGCATGATAAAGGAAAAATTATTATTCCAGGGATAAGAATTCAAAGGGAGATAATCCAGGGTGACTCTTTGACACAACTACTCTTTTATCTTGCCCTTAACCCATTAAGCTGTCTACTTAACAAAGCAGATCATGGCTACAATCTGACTCTCATAAAACAACAAAGTGTAAAAACTTCTCATCCTTTTGTGGATGATTTAAAACTACATAGTTCATCAGATAAGGAACTGAAAGCACAACCGCAAGTGGTCAAAATTTTTTCAGATGATCTAAGAATGTCATTTGGTCTTGATTAATGTGCAAAAACAACCTTTAAAGAAGGAAAGCTGCAGCACCAAAAAAACCACAGCCTGGGGCAGGAACATTATATAAAAGAACTTGAGCAAGAGGGAGCATATAAATATTTGCGAACTGATGAAGGATCGCCAATAAAACATGAACAGATGCAATTAAAACTTAGGAATATTTTAGAAGACTAAAATTAATATTGGAAACAGCTCTAACATCTAGGAACAAAGTCCAGTCTATAAACTAACTTCTTCTTCCTGTCCTAACTTACAGTTTTGGAGTGATTGACTGGCCCCAAAACGTATTGGATTCATTGGACAGGAAAACAAGAAAAATGCTTCATACTTATCAAAGGATGTATAAAAATCAATGTATATCAAGATTATATATTTTCCTTTCTGAATGATGTATGGACCTCCTTAAAATTGATTACATATATAGATCTGCAGTCGCAGGACTGAATACATACCTGCTGACTTCACAAGACCCAAACATAATGAAAGTTTTAAAACATGAGGAGAATAAGTCTAAGATGGCTTCCCTGCTTAGTTTAGCAGAAGCATATCGGTGTTAAGCAGGAATGGAAATCAAAACAGAAGTAGATAAAAATCAGGCAGCAGTTGAATGTGCCAAAAAACAAAGGAAAGAATATAAGCTAAAGGATCAGTGAGAAGTCAGGAAATGTTGAAAATGCATAAATATGGTTGCAAGTATAGAAAACTCTTGGAATAATGTAATGTTGATCAGAACTGAATGCAGAAATAGTTAAGGAGAGGTGAATTTAAACCAAAGGATGAAAGGTTAATATTGGCAGCCCAGTATAATGGACTACATGCACATTGGTTTACACAATCCATTGAACATGTGGGAGAAGCAGACACATTTAGGTTTTGTAACACGGAATTGGAAACAGTCACACATCTTGTTGCTGGTTATGAAAGATTCCTGGAAATTATAAACTCAAATGCTATGGAACAACTAGTCACCACTCCCACAAGAGGGGACAACATACTAGACCTGATCATTACCAACATGGGGACTCTATGCTCCACACCTGAAGTATATCCCTCATTGGTAAGATCAGACCATAAATTAATTTCACTGGATGTCCACATCCCGACCCCACCCCCAGCCCAGAAAACCACAGTGAAAACTTCTCAAAAGCGAACTTCTCACTTCTCAAAACCGAAGTGGAATCCTTCAAGGCCCCAGGGCCAGTGGAAACTACAGCCCAAACTGCAGAATCCTATATAAATGCATTCTACGGACATCTCCAGGAATGCATGGATCATGCTATCCCAAACAAAACCAAGACCCAATCATCCAAAGGCAGGCGTCCAGTCTGGTGGACCCCTGCCATAAATAAACTGTACAACAGAAGGAGGAAGCTACTACATGATAGAGCAAAATCCCTAATAGGGAAGGCATCTCTGATCAGTAATAGCAAACAATTATGATCCCTCATAAAATCCTCCAAGGCCAGCTTCGAGAGAAAAATTGCATAGGACACCAAAGACAATCATAAGGCTTTTTTCAGTTATGTTAGAAACCTGGGATGCAACTCCCAGACTTGTTCTGAGTTGATTCTAAACGACAAAAAATACACTGAACCCACAGACATCACCAATATCCTGGCAGACAGGTTCAGTGCAAACTTCTCCACCCCCTCCCCCCCAAAAGAGCAAGTACCTATCCCGGCAGAGGGCTGCCTCCCAAACATCTCAGATGCTCAGGTGAAGGCTGCCCTCTCCAAAGCAAAAAACACTGCTTCCATGGGACCAGATGGTGTGCCAGGTTGTGTCCTACATGAACTACAAGAGGAACTAATCCCTCAAATAAAACAGCTATACAATCTCAGCCTCACTACAGGATATGTGCCCACAGAATGGCGTACAGCAACAGTGGTCCCACTCCACAAAGGTGGAGCCTCACGACCCTGGAAACTATCACCCCATAAGCCTGACTAGCTTAGTCTGCAAGGCTATGGAGAGGATCATCATGGAACTCATAAACAAAGACATTGGGGACCTACAGACACTAGATCCTTCCCAGTTCGGCTTTGTCAAGGGCAGATCCTGCCTTTTGAACCGGGTTGACTTCTTTGAAACAGTCACCAAAGCCATAGATGAAGGGAAGGTAGTCCACACAGCCTATCTGGACCTTGCAAAGGCATTTGACACAATACCCCACTCGGGCATCATAGATAAGCTATCCAGCTTAAATATAAACCCCTATGTCACAAGATGGGTCCCAAACTGGCTCAAAGACAGAACCCACAGAGTGGGAGTTGCTGGAGCCATGTCAGACTCGAAACCGGTCACAAGTGGCATCCCACAGGGTTCTGTCCTGGGACCACTCTTGTTCGGTGTATACTTTTCCGAGGTACAGGCAAACATGGGAGGACTATGGCTCACCAAGTTCGCAGACGACTGCAAACTGGGTGCCATAATCAACTCTCCAGCTGACACAAACATCCTTCAAAAAGGTCTCACAGAGACAGATAACTGGTGCCAGCACCATAGTTTAAAGCTAAATGCCAAAAAATGTATAGTCATACCCTTTGGCAAAAACAATGTGCCCACAAATTACCACATAGGCGGAAACCCATTAAGTACAGAGAAAGTTATTAGGGACCTGGGGACCCAAGTTGATAGCAATCTCTCCTTTGAAAACCACATTGCCAAAGTGGTTAGAAAGACCTTCTACATAGCCCACCTCATCACGAAGGGTTTCACATCTAGATCAAGAGAGGTAATCGTGCCTTTATTCATCCCTCATCAGGCCCATCATAGAATACAATGCCCCTTTTGGGATGTACCTTACCCGACACCTGCAGCAATTAGAAAGACCCCAAAAGTATCTCACCAAGAGGATCAAGGGTCTCAAACAGATGCCATATGCTGCTCGGTTCTCTACTCAGTTGCATACCGCCTACTTCGAGGCGATCTATGCCTGACATACAAAGCTATATCAAATCCAGAATTAATGGACATGCTCCACCTCAGTAAATCTAAATCCTTTAGAGCCACACGCTCGAGGGACTTGAACCTCAGCACAGAAATAAATAGAACTTGCTGGAGGGACAGGTTCATAACCCAGAGGCTCCCTTCGCTCTGGAATAGAATTCCAGTTCATGTGAGGCAGAGCACCTCACTGAATCTCTTTAAGAAGAATCTCGATAAGTGGATGGGGGATCATAGGTTTGTCCCAGGGATTACTCCCGTGTCACTATTAGACAGAGGCACAGTAAACTAAACCTTTAAAAGGGCACAGTATACTCAAATCAAGGGGTGGCGTAAGCCATACAGAATCGGGCTAGGCTTATAATTGCCCCATGACAGATAGCCTAGTATGAACCTATGAACCTATGAACCTATGATATACTAATTGCAGAAGGACTGTATACTGAAAGCCCAATGTGCCAAGATTGTTTAATTGGGGATTGTACAAAAATTATAATACTGAAGTAGCTGAAAAACATTGGAAACATGATCCATAAAGCATTATAGAAAATGATGAAGTTTATATCACATGGGATCACCCATTACCAACAGTTAAAAAAACAAGAGACAAGAAAACCAGATACAATAGTCCATGATTGGTCATTGAAATTGCTACACCCATTGACTACAGTGTCTTATATACAGAGATACAATGTCATAAAATGCCAGAATTTGCAGGCAGATATGAAGGCAATGTGGAAGAGGGATACCCATATAGTTCCAATTGTAGTAGGAGTGACGGGTTTTATAAAAAAGAATTTACAGACATACTTAGATATGTTACCGATACACATAACTGTATGAATTGCAGAAGGAGCCATTACTGGGCACATTGCAGGTGCTGCGAAAAGCACTTCTGGCTAACATCAAAGATTGAAACTATATTAATTTCATGAACTTTAATCATACTTTGATTTAGGAATGGGGTCCATTCATGCCATGGTATTAGAAACCCAAAAGACTTGTAAAATAAAAAAAAAAAGAAAATTATGTTCATTAAGCACAGCTCTCTGTTTATTTATTTATATGTTTGCCTGCTGTCTAAATCATTTTATTGAAATAATATACATTGTACCCTCACCCCATGGCTTGACCTACCCACATTATAACATTCAGCAATATCTATCAATATACTTTACCCAGAAAGATATAGGTTTTGGTATTATTGTTGATATACTGCATTTCCCAGTTAAACCAGTTCATACCTTACATAGCATAATTTTATATATGTACATGCTCTCCCTGTCCTTTAAAAACATTTTCCTGCCCTCATATTACAACAGGTGTCCCTTCCCTTAAATCTACTCTCCCACTTACACTCTGCCACCTTTTTAAACTGTCTCCATTAATCTTTTTATCCAGCTCTTGTAAACTTCATTCCTTGCCACTTACCTTATCTTTGTGCTATCCTTTCTGTCTTAAAAGTTACAATTATCCCTCTGCGTTGCACCCCTTTGCAGTCTGTCTTTTCAACCACCATGGCATTAGTAGATCTCCCTCTTTTTTCCTTTCCTTATTCCTCCTACATTTCATCTGCAAAAAATAAAAATGAGTGTCCATTTTCTTTAACCCCTCTGTTATACAGCCTGTGGCATATTGGGTTTACTACCTGCCATTCTTTCTGCCTTACTGTATCCCTCTACCATATATGGATGCTGTCTACTTCTTTTTCCCCACATGTCCAGCACTCTGGACTTTCCCACTCATCCTCTTTTCCTGATATCTCATGGGCTCTGTGCCATAAATGTAACAGCCTCAGATGACTATGACACTCTAAGGAGCTTCAACATCTCCTATAATTATACTGACTTTTCTTCACTTTTGCACTCCCAATTTTCCTTTATAGGTTCAGAGGTTCATAGGTAGGTACTAGGCTATCTGCCCGAAGGCATTCATAAGCCTAGCTGGAATGTGTTGGCTTTCACCGCCCCCTTAGATTAGTTCCCTGTGCCTCTGTCCAGCAGAGCCATTGAAGTGATCCCCGGGGTAAACTTTCTGTTTCCCATCCACTTGTCAAGGTTTCTCTTGAAGAGGGTTAGTGAGGAGCTCTGCATAATGTAGATTGGAATCTTGTTCCAGAGCATGAGCATGGGAAGTCTCTGTGATAAGAATCTATCCCTCCAGCACATCATATTTATTGTTGTGGTGAGGTTTAGATCCCTAGAGCATGTGGTTCGAGCAGATATGGTTTTCTTTAGGTGGAGCATGTCCATCAATTCTGGGTTGGACAATGCCTTGTATCTCTTCCTGAAATTATACCTGTCTGGTGTTGCTTCTTCCTTCTCTCCCAGATCATTGCATGTCTATCCTATCCTCTCTTCCTATACTACAGTCACTTCCATTTCCTCTAGGATCTTTCTTATTCCCTCCCACACCCTTCTCTTACCATTCCACAGCTATTCTTCTAATTACTTTCTTAAACATGTAGCTAATCTGCTTTCAGTACAAATGCCCATTTTCCCTGCTTTAAGAGCATGCATTACATCCCCCTTGCATCTGCATTAAGAATCTAAACCCATTCTTGGGTCCCATTCACTTTATAAACTACTAAATACTTGCCACTGCTTGTCACTCAGTGCATTTTTGCTTGTATGCCCATTTGGTCATCTCAGACCCTCTTTCATGAATTTCCTTATTTCCACTTCCATTGTAGTATTTGTGACCCTATTCTTTGCTTCCTGTTATTATTCTCTCAAACCTTCCATCTAACCTCATCATTTCTCAAGCCTCTCAGCCATTAGTCTACTTTCACTGCCATAGCGCACCTCTTAAACTCAGTCATTCTACTCACTCATTGCATTTCAGGCCCTCATTTGTCATCACATAACCTACTTCTCATTCCTCTCCAAACCAACCAATCACACATCTGCATTCCCCCTGGCCATACTACTATTAGTTTGATCTACTCATGCGTTAACATGTAAATCAGTAACTGCAACATCATCATTATTGTTACTTCTGTTCTTCTAATTATTGTGCTCACCCTGCTGGTCTCTTTGTCCAACATTCCCTATATTATGCCCCTTAACTTGTCAGTTTTTCCTCCTGATCTGTGCTAGTGTTATTATACTTTTATTACACATTTCTCCTCTCCCATCTTTTTGACCACAACAACTCTATCATATCTGTATTTCAAATATTTTCTCATGGTAATGTACTAAGCCTTATTTTTTTCCTAGCACCTCAAAAAATTTCAACACCTATGGTAACGTGTGGCTACATTCTCCAGTAATAACATACAGCCATGGCTGAATATGTATGTACTACTCTTCACAGATAACATACAGTTATCACTGTACATTTATGTACAACAATTCGCTGATAACATGCAAAAAAAAAAACACAGAAAGCAACATTTCTTTTTAATTAGTATGAATGTACTTAAAGGAAAATCAGATTACTGTTCTAAAGACTTAAACCTTGCCTGTGATATAAACAGCACCTGATGGAGAGACAGGTGTGTATCCCAGAGATTAACCCTTCTCTGGAACAGGCTCCCCATCCATGTGAAGCAGAGTTGCTCCCTAAGCCAGTTCAAGTATAACTTGGACAACTGGATGAGGAACAGAAGATTCATCCCTGGTTTGGCACCTACATCTCTAATGGACACAGGCAGTCTGTAAATGGTTAATTTCCTAGGCCCCTGCTTACACTTGTCAAGGGTGCCAGAGCTTGTCAGAGATTTGGGATGCATGGCTAGGCTTATAAAAGCCCTTGTGGTCGTTAGCCTAATAAACACCTGTGACCCTATGAACAACTTCTTTAAATTACTGAGTACAAAGCTCATTCTACTATAAATAAGCTACTGCATGTGACTCAGTAACTAATATTCTAGTTAACCCAAGTTCGATCAGATGCTCAGATAACTGATGAAGCAGCAGGAGGGATGGACATGCCCATCCGAATTGGAGGACATTCATTGCTGATTCTCCTTAGGGGAGATGTGGCTCAAAGTAGGGAGTTGCCTTAGAGCATAAGCAGTGAGTACAAGAAGCAGGGTAGAGAAGCAGGCAGGGCAAATTAAAAATACTTTCCTCCTGGGGACAAGCAGACACAGCTGAATCCCCGGGATACCCTTAGGATCCATGACTGGCCCCAGCGATACGATATCGGAACAAATCTGGGGGCAACATAGTAGAAACGGCCTTGAAATGGGACACTGGGAGTTAAGCTGGTGGTATGATATCACAAGGGGACCAAAAAAAAAAAAGAATAACTAATGGACATCATTACATTACATTCAATCATCCCACTTGAATTATCATCCCTCTCTCCCATTCCTACTTTCTTTTTTCTTGTCTTTATTTACTTCCCTCTTTGCCTCTCCATCTCACTTCTCCTTCCTTACAGCTATTCTGCCTGATATTAACCTCTCCTTTCTTCCTCCTCCCTACTTTTATTCCACCTACTTATCACGTTATCCTAATTACAACCCCTGTACCTTTATCTGCTTGCTTGTTTTACCCATCTTCCTCTGTACTCTCTACATACCTGCAATGATTTCTTTCCCTAAACATCATACTACCAATGCCAGTATATGTGACTCCAGTGAATCGTTTTTCTTACTTATATACCTCTTTTATTGTTATTGTAACATAGTCTGGCAAGTTTCATTTGCTATAACCTTTGGACATAAAATTGCTATTTGCTTACAAACGCGTATAGTCTTTTTTTGTTTTTTGAATGTACAATGTATTTTGTATTGAGAATACTTTTCTTCTGTTCCTGTAAAACTTGATATGTATATTTGTTACTCGTATCACTTGTGACTGTGGAGCATTTCTCCCTGGGCCTCCGCTGAAAAAGGGCTTAAGCTCAGTCGGACTAACCCGGTCAACAAATGTCAAATAAATAAATAAATATTATTTACCACATACCTCCCAATTTGACACACAACTGCTGTCTAACAAAATCCATTCAATCATTCATGTGATTTCTCGTCAGTCAGTATTCACCTAATAGTGGTTCATAGGTTAGGTACTAGGCTATTGGCCCTAGGGCCTATATAAGCCTAGCCAGAAAGGTACCCTGGCTTTCGCCACCCAAGAAAATTATTTTCCTGTGCCCCTGTCGAGTAGAACCACAGAAGTGATCCCAGAGTGAATTTCCTATCTCCCATCCAATCATCGAGATTTTTCTTGAAGAGTGCTAATGAGGAGCTTTGTTTGATATAGATAGGTAATTTATTCCAGAATATGGGAAGTCTCTGGGACAGGAATCTATCCCTCCAGCATGTTCTGTTTATTGTTGTGACAATGTTTAGGTCCCTAGAGCATGTAGCTTGGAGGGATTGGGATTTCTTTAAGTGGAGCATATCCAACAGCTCTGGGTTTGACATAGCTTTGTATGTTAGGCAGAGATCACCTCTGAGTAGGCGATATGCGACAGAGTAAAGCTGGAGGCTTTTGAGACGGTCTGTGTAGGGCATCTGTTTGAGGCCGGTAATCCTCTTTGTCAGGTATTTCTGCGGCCTTTCCAGTTGTTGTAGATGTCTTGTGAGGTACATACCAAAAGGGGCACTGTATTCTATAATGGGTCTAATGAATGATGTGTAGAGGGTAACAATGACCTCTTTTTTCCTGGATGAGAAACCTTTTGTGATGAGATGTGCCATGTAGAAGGATTTCCTGACTACTGTGGTGATGTGATTATCAAAGGAGAGACTACTGTCCATCTGTGTCCCAAGGTCTCTTATCACACTTTCAGTGTTAAGTAGACTACCGCCTATATGGTAGCTCATGGGTACAGAGTTTTTATCAAAAAGGATGATGATGCACTTTTCGGCATTGAGCTTGAGGCTATGGCTTTGACACCAGGCATCTGTCTCAGTGAGGCCCTTTTGTAGGATGCCCACATCGTTAGGAGTTTCAATTATGGTTCCTAGTTTTTGGTCATCTGCGAACTTCATTAGCCAAAGACCTTTTGTGTTAGCCTATACTTCAGAGAAGTAGATACCAAACAGGAGTGCCACTTATACTTACCGTATCAGTCCACACATACACATCAAGGCAGTTCTGGAGGGCAGAGGAATGACATGGAGTGCATGTAGTGTTATGGCTGACATACATCTTGTGTTTCAGTGCTGGTCTGCTTTGAGGGATGTCAGATGCACCACTACCAATAATAATACATTAACATTCTTCCTTTTCACACAGACATACCTTCCAATCACAAAATAAAAAATAACAGTGTTGCTGCTAGCTAAATACAATATTCTAAATGTTTTATTGATACTAAATTGTACAAATAAGCAGGCTGAATCCATAGGCTGACATTTCCTGTGTATTTATTCATAGTGAGGGGTATTCAAAGAAGTTATTGACATAAAACCACTAATGAGTTACTGGTGAGCTGTCAGAGACATAAGAGTTTCCTTGAGCAAAAGCTCATAAGAAATTCATTTGCATGTGTCTGGATTAAACATTTTAGGCAATGATCTGGGTTAAGTGTTTCTGCAGTGCAGGCATCTACAGACATACATACATGCACATTCATTCCCACATACATACAGGATAGTGCAGTGCTGCAGTGGTTAATGTTATCACCTACCAGGAAGAGGTTCTCTAGTTTGATTCTCAGCTGGGGTGCCTTCTGTGTGGAGTCTGTATGTCATCCCTGCATTTTTGTGGGTTTCTTCCTACATTCCAAAGACATACGTCTGGAGTGTTTCTAACTGGTCCCAGTTGCACTTTCCCAGTCAACAAATGTTAAATAAAATTAAACTACACACACACACACACACACACACACACACACACACACACACACACACACACACACACACACACACACACACACACACACGTCTTGCAGTACTTATCTGTGCTAACAGACCCACTGCTACCATAGACAGCAATGGGTGTACTCCATAAGAATATATGTTTTATGTTATACATTAATTTTGAATTTAAAATAATATAGATTAAACAACTTGTTTTGTAAGAAGAGCATTGCAAAAAAGTTTGCAAGCACTAAAATTATCATTGGATCCATTTATGGTTTCTTAGACTCAATAGGTTCTTAGGTAAGTACTAAGCAATCATTTTGCAGACCATTAAAAGCCTAACCAAAACAAATACATAAATAAATAAACATTGCAAACTACCTCCAACTTCAGGCAGAATAAGAGGAGATGAGCGAAGAATTTATGGCTGCCCATCCAATTATCTAGATTCCCCTTGAAGGTGGAAATGCTACTACTCTGTTTGACATGTAGTGGACGTCTGTTCTAGGGAAGAGAAGTATGTTATGATATGAATTTATCACACCAGTATATCTGAATTTTCTGTTGCTGAGGAAGGTTTAGCTTCTTTTACTGGGTATTTGAGGCACCATTCATTCCTTAAAGGATTGGGAGGTCAAAGAGGGTGGTATATTTAATTGCTTCAAAGGCTAGACAGAAATCTTCATGGAAGAATCAATAAAAAAACCAAGGAAGGAAAAAGAACTGCTGCCTGTACTGATAACTAAGATTTTTGAGACTGCTGATCTTTTTAGTTACGAATCTGTGAGGTATCTCAAATTGAGTGACAGCTTACTCTGATACATTAGCAAGTACGAAAAATCATTACTCAGCTCATGAGGTATATTCATAAAGATTTGCAGTGTTGTGGTATAAAACTAAATATCAAAGGTGCACTGTACCACAATGTGGCCCAATGATGCTTGGCTGTGCAGTGTGGTCAGCGTAGCACAGGTATTCTGGGAAAAATGCTGCATAGTAAATTAGAGCTACTCCATTACACTGCTACTGACAGCAGCCACATGACAGAACTGTAGCAAAGTGCCCATAATGCTATCAACCATGTGACCAATGTTACAAGAAAAGTAAGGTGGCATATCCTGTGTGTTCATATGGTCAATGACTCGCCTCATAACTGCAACACCCACAAGGTGAACAGGCCACAGATGGTCAACACAGTGAAGTGTCAACTCAATTTATTACATAAATGGGGAGGAAAGGGGTAAAGAACAAGCAGAAGGACACGCACTAGAGGGTAATCTGAAGGAAATATAGGCGTGAAGCACATATTTCTGGACAAAAGATTCCCATTTTACTTTTTTTGAATAAAGATAGATTGAAATGGTAACATGAAGGTCATGTTGGAAGGAAAGATGACATAGGAAAGACAGGAGATGCAAACAGAAACATAAAATGCAGAGAGGCAGACAGAGGTGATATGAACACGAAAGCATCATGATTTTTGTAGCTGATAATGTGAGCACTTACTAACTCAATGATCCTGATGGAAGTCACTTTACACAAAATGCTGGTAGAGGTCACATGTATGCCTGATATGAGAATCATGGGTACTGACATATTGTACACAACACATTTACATCATACAACACCTGGAAATTAATGGAGTGGGACCATTTTGGCTGATATTCCAGATGTCATGTGTATGTAGTGGGGCCTTGATGGCAAGATGGCTGTAATTAGCGTTCCCCTGTGCCACATCATAAAAGGCTGTGTTGTAGAATACCAGCGTAGTGGCAGTTCTCTCTGCTATAGTGAAATCTGCATTATACTAATGGACTGGTGCAGGATCCCCAGTGCTGATGCTTTCAAATCTCCGAATTTGTCACCGGTCAGATGCTGAAGTATTCCTATAGCATCAGCTACACAGTCCATCCTGTCCACTGGGAAAGGCAGTACACACACACCCTTGATTTCATTTGTGGGCTACATGTGGGTATGAACTCTGCTATGATTATTCTGTCCATGTTAGAGGTCAATTACATCCTGGTCATGGAGCTGGTGATATGTTAGCCAATGGTGAACCCTTCTAGGAAGAGTAAGACAACGGCACACAACAAAGTGGACACTGGTTCCCTGGCTCTGAAAGTAGCCACTAATATTTGATACTCTGCTAACTCCACCTATTCCAGCATTATAGCATGAGGCAAGCTCCTGTGCACTAAGAAATCCTGATGTTCATAATAAATGAGAAACATGTCTTTTTGTGCTATATTTGTCTCTGAATCACATCTTTGATTTTGTTATTTGAATGTACAATAAGTATCATCAGTATGATTATACAGAAACAACTTCGCAGGTAAAAATTAGGCATGTGATCCAGGAGACCATTGAATAGCCCCACCAACTTCTAAAGTGCTCCAAACTACAGTCTGTATTAATGGTTTACTCTAGTTCATACAGGAGGCAAATGGATTCTGGGGAAATCAAGCCCTTAACCGCAAACAGCAGCTCATTAACAGTTCATAGTCTTAATCCTCTGTGCTAACTACCAAACTGGGCTTGCACAACATAGTAATTTACATAGCATTTATGCTGTCTATTTCTCATGTAATGGGGTTGAGCCAGTTGCGCCTCTAAATTGTCCTGCGACTGTCTGTCTTAGCTCATCACATTATTTTGCACAATGCTATGATTTAATTGTTTTTGAATAATAACATGTGAATCCCAATGTCATGATTCTAAAACAGTTTAAGCTTACATCATACAGTTTTCTAAAAAACAGCTCTAGGATGGCACAAGCTGCATAGGCTAATGAGAAATTGTGGAGTCGTATGGCCAATTCAAAAACAGGAATTTGGTTCTCTGAATCACAGTGCTTATCTATTTTACATTGACATTCAATACCAATGTAAAACCTCCAAGTAAAGAATCAAGACCAGCATTATCATCATCTATTTTTTTCCATTTTTCTACATAAAGTTGGGGTGTCATGTCAAATGTCACTATCTTCCTTGAATGAATGTTTTCCTTCCTTCTTCCAGAGTCATGCCTGGCTGTCCTTGGCTTCCTCTTATGTAGTTCATTCATCTCTTGGTTGGATGCCCTCGTTTGTTTTTATTTTTTTCCTGTCTCTTCCAGATGTTATTCACCTGATCGTCTTTTGCTTTCTTGCACATGTACCCAAACCTTTGTAATCTATTCCCTTTGACATTCTCTGCAATTGAAACTACTTTGGGTTCTGCTCTGATGCCTTTATTCCTTCACCTGTTCCACAACGTACATCCTACCACCTATCTCAGGCACTTCATTTCCATCACCTCTAGCTTCCTCATCTGCTCTGCTTTTATTGCTCAGATTTCTGTACCATACAGTAGTACTGGTTACATCACTGTGTTGTACACCTCAGCTTTTTCAGCTTTTTTGGCATTCCTCTGTCACACTACCCCTGGCACTCTGTGCCATTTGGCTGCTGCCCTAATGATTCTAGCTTTGACCCCCCTTGTTCAGGCTTCCCTTCTCCCCATCACAGGTAGTTGAAGCTGTTCACCTGTTCCACTATTTTCCCTTCTACCTCTAAGTAAAGAATTTCCCTGTTAAAATCATTGTTCTTGTGAGGCATAGTTACTGCTCCACCTATAAATCAGAATTGGTACTGCAGACATTATATGAGTCCTACAGTACAGGTCTGATTTATAGCTAGGGTTGATCTCAGGCTGTTGGGGGCTACAAACTTGTCAGGAGTAGACTACATACATAAGTGGTACTGGTGTGTACAAGTTACCCCTCTGTTCACAGAAATGACTCAAATCTCAATTTTACAAGCTCATACTGCAACTTTTCAGTGCACACACAGCATGCCACCCCGTGCATTGTGAGGCCTAATACTGTAACCATGGCAATGTTTTACCTGAAAATGAGTTAGACTGATACAACTACATGCCTCATTAGGTACAGAGACATATACATACAGGTACAGAGTACCGCAAACAACAACATAGGAGGTAATCCCCTGAAATCTGAAGAAGAAATAAGGGATCTAGGGACCCAAGCAGATAGTCAGCTTTTCTTTGATAACCATGTTGCCAAAGTGGTTAGAAAATCCTTCTATGTGACCCATCTGATCACAAAAGGGTTCACATCAAGATCTAAGGATATAATGGTGCCCCTCTACTCTTCCCTCATCAGACCCATTATTGAGTACAATGCACCAATTGGAATGTACCTGGCTAGACATCTCCAGCAGCTGGAGAGACCACAAAGGTACCTAACCAAGAGGATTACTGGCCTCAAACAGTTGCCCTATGCAGCACGATTGAAAAAGCTAAGACTGTTCTCTGTTGCATACTGCTTTCTCAGAGGCGATCTCTGTCTAACGTACAGAGCCATGTCCAACCCAGAATTGTTGAACATGCTCCATCTTAGCAAAACCAAATCTACTTGAGCTACACGCTCTAGGGATATAAACCTCAACACAACAATAAATAGAACATACTGGAGGGATAGATTCCCTTCGCAGAGACTTCCCTTACTATGGAACAGGGTCCCGATCTAAATAAGACAGAGCCCCTCACTATCACTCTTCAAGAGGAACCTTGATGAGTGGATGGGTAACAGAAAGTTCACACCGGGGATCACACCAACAGCACTACTAGATAGGGGCCAAGGGTACTAGCTGCTAGTACAAGGGTCTAGGGAACTACTAAAGGGGTGGTGAATACCGCACAACGTGGCTGGGCTAATATATGCCTTCGGGCAGATAGCCCAGTACCAAACCTATGAACCTATGAACCTATATATATATATATATATATATATATATATATATATATATATATATATATATATATATATACTGCGGTGGTGGTGCTGCGGTAGTGTTGTCCCCTCACAGTAAGACGTTGTCCTGTTCGATTCTCAGCTAGAGCGTCTTCTGTGTGGTGACATGCGTGAATGGGCATACCTTCATTGAAGGCTGTGCGTCAGGGCCAGCAACTCTGCATGTAAAAATCTACTGCCAATCATTAGAGGACCAGAGTTCAGCTGTGGCGACCCCTAACCGGGAAAAGCCGAAAGACACAACAACATATATGTATATATATATATATATATATATATATATATATATATATATATATATATATATATATATATATATATAAAATAGAACTTCAAATGACAAAAGAAAGACACACTGATGCTTAACAGATATTAAGCTTTCATTCTTGTTAAGATGAAAGAACTTCCTCAGAATATAATAAAATGCAATAATCACAAGTTCAAATATGTACAACTCTAGAATGTAAATACAGTAGCCAATAAACATAAAACAGTGTTTTTCAAAAAAAAAAATAAGGAAACTACAATTATAATAAAAAGGTAGATCAAATGACAAAATATTAATGGGTACAGTGAATAAGATGCTGAAGGGGGGTGTCATTAGTTATACCAGCATACAGCACATTTAATGTTTAAGCTCTCATTCAGTCCTGGAGATGCTTCAGCATTCAATAACAATTGCCATTTAAGTTCTCTCCATTCAAGAAAAGAGTTACTATCTCAAAAAAATGAACCAGTCTGTTCTAATACAAAGAATTTGAATTTATTGAACTGTGCGCAGGTTACACTGTGTTTTGCATGGGCATTATTTTCATTAGAAGCTTGAATTACCCCCAGGTGTTCCTTAATGTGATCTGACAGCTGACTGGCACTAGTACACCTGTAATTCACCAGTTTCACAGTATGGAGTATCTCTTACATACAAACATTATAAAAACACAAGGTGGGGTATATGATTCCTTGTTTGTGTACGTTACCAGAGGATGCAGGTAAGCCTACTTGTGCAATCTTCTAGGTATAGAGATGTCTTACACATATGGTCTTGCACCTTATCCCGGGTATAAATTATTTTGGAATCTAGCCCTTAATATTGTTATAGCCACAAACTAGAATAGTCTGTAAAACACTTTGTGTTGCATACACAGATATGACAAACATTACTGGGTTGGCAAGTTCAATTTTAGAATTTTTTTTTAACATTTTATACTGTAGGGGGGATTTAATAAAGCCTACATTGTCTTATTTACCATGTAGGCATCGTGGCACACTGCTTACACAAACGTAAGCAGGTTTTTGATCCACTAAAAAGAGCTGGTTGGCAAGCATGCATGCGCCAACATGAAAGTATCCGTGGCATGCAAATCACCTCATAAGGAAGTGAATTTCATGCAAATGAGGGAGGTAGAGTGATCCAGCAGGCAGAGAGGCAGTCCTGCAGACCCAATGTTGGTGTCCGTAGTGTACATGAAAAAATTCCATGTACAGGATTTTAGGCAAACAACAGGGGCTGTAAAAGTGTAGCCAGATGGGCAGAAATAGTATGGCAGACACAGATATGTGCAAAACTATCCAGTGTGTCCAAAAACGTAAGGGAAATAAATTAAAATAATTGTATTTTTTTAATGATCTTGTTATGTTTGCCCAGCACACCACAGTGCACAAACATAAAGTTATGAAAAAAAAATAGTGGAAAAAAACAAATGTCATAGTATGTGACATAAATGTAATATGGGACCTTGCATGGATTATCCAACTCCCAAAACATATATCCACACAAGTATGGATCGGTGCTGGGCCAACAAACTCAATAACAGAAACAAACTGCTGCATTCCAAGTCAGCTCTCCAATTAATAATATAATTTAATATAACATTACATATACATTCCCAAAACAAAACATTGAAAGGTGAATGTTAAATATATGGCATACCAGTTTCAGCAAAAAGCCTTCATCAGTGCAATAACCAAAAATATCACAGTGGCATTAAATACAGCTCCCTTAACTGCTATTTATTATATAATTGCTCACTAAGACGTGGTGCAAATAAAGCTCCTAGTTTAATAATTCACATTTGCTCTTTACAATTCAACAATACATGCCGTCCAACCTTATTATTTTTGTTTAAGCAAATTTTATCAATAATAATAAAAGTGAACCTTGTAGAGGCATGCTTCATTATGTGTTTATATAAAGCATTCATAGTTTAGCACATCTGATTTCATTCAAGTGTTCAGATATCCTGAACTTAAAAGGACAGGAAGTCTGTCCCACATAAAATGCTGAACATGGGCAGGTTGCCAAGTATATTACCCCATCAGTATTATAATTTTCATACATAAAGGTATCAAAAACTAATGAAGTATTCTGAGATGTAAAATGTTTGTCTTTCCTAAAAAACTTGCAAAAACTGCAATGTCCACGTGAATAACAACCTGTCACTATTTGACCAACCAGACTTAAATGGTACATACCTCTATCCTTATTCACATTTTGTTTATAATGGTTAAACCAACTTGCCATTGTTTTGCCTTTCCTATATGAAAAAAGACCCTTCATGGAGTATCCACAATGGTGAAATGGTGCTGTTGCTAACGAGGTAGGGCCTGGAACTGTGTAGTTTGCAGGTTGTGTGCACGGATCCCTATGCAAATGAGCTGGGGTTACCGAATAGCACAAATGGGTATCCATGTCTGTATATCCCTTTTGTGTAGGCAAAGAACCATGCTGGTGTCCACAGAAGAGGTAGCTGACCTCAACAGAGGGGGTGCATCTGAGGACTTGTAAGCTCATTGGAGTTCAGCTGCGCCTGTTTGCGCAGCATGCCATTGTGCTCAGCAAGGGAATGTGTACACTGGCTGCTAAGCTTTGTTTACCTTCAGGGCTAATGTTTCAGTGTGTTTGCATGGTGCACCGCTGTGCTGAGCATGCCCATTCAGGGAGGGTGTGTACAATGACTGCTGAGCTTTGTTTACCTTGGTGGCACTTGTTTCCACTTTTTGCATGGCATGCCACAGTGCTGCGTATATGTAAAAGCCAATGATATATTAATTACTGATTTACTTAATGTAGAGCCATTAAATGTTTTTAATGATGTACTTTGCAAGTGGAATGCATCATAGGAAGCCAATCACACAGCCTATACCTATAGCAGAGCCCAATAAAGGTTGCATATGCCCTACAACCTGATTTCTCCCCCAAACTCTGCACCAGTGAAGTACAGACTTGAGAATTTTAATTGAAGGAATTCTAGGACTGCTGCAGGTCTACTACATCTGTACGTGTTAGATGCTGAGGTCAATGCTGCTGCTGCTGTTGACAATAGATCTAGACTGAGAAGTAGAAGAGCGTCCAGGCCCAAGGTAACCTTCCAGGAACTACATGAGCTGGAGATAGTAGAGAGCTATAGTATGTATAGGGGCATACTACAACAACTCACTGAGCTCTGCCACCCTCAACACAGACCGAGAGCTAACAGAGGGGAATCCATCCCAGTGGAACCAAAGGTATGTGTAGCCCTTAGGATATTAGCTACAGGTACTTTCCAAAGACTAACTGGGAACATGATGGGGGTCTCACAGGCATCTGCATCCAGGGTACTCCACCAGTTCCTGGATGCTATGCAAACACATGCCAGTGAGCACATTTATTTAACCCGCACCACTAAGGAGAGGGCCAGCGGTATGCATCTCTTCTACCATGTAGCACACTACCTTGAGGTACTGGGTGCCATAGACTGCACTCATGTCCACATCAAAGCACCGCCCAGTGAGGAGGGTAGAGTCTATTTCAACTGCTAGGGGTATTACTCCATCAACTGCCAGGTCATGTGGAATGCCCAGGGCATTACCATGAATGAGTGCGCTAGCAGCCCTAGCAATTATCATGACTCCCATATCTGGCATGCATCACAGCTGCACCAGATGTTTGCTAGGGGGCGGGGACATCCCACACTGCCATTTACTGGGGGATACTGGCTACTCACTGGAACTATGGATGATGACACCCATCAGAAATGCACACACACCCACGGAAGAATGCCATAATAAGGCACGTTCACAAACTAGGACCATCATAGAGCATGGGTTTGGGCTGCTGATGTCATGGTTCTGGTGTCTCAATATATCTAGTGGAGCCCTGCAGTACTCTCCAATCACATGTGCACAGATGTTCACAGTATATGCCATGCTACATAATATGATCCTGTGGAAAGAGCTGCAACAAGATCAGCAAAGGGAAGGGACACTCAGGCCCCACCACTGCCTAGGTCCCCACAGCCACAGGAGGACTCAGAGGAGGAACCCCCCTGAGGATGTCCCTGTACGCAGATGTAGGCATGCCCAGTACATCCTGGCCTTGGCCAAAAGACAATGCATAGCACATGCACTAACAACCTAGGGCCCTAGGGACTGACATCTTACTCTAACTCACATACATATAGAAAAATTATGCTAGCCAGCCCACACAACCTGTACCTAACCATGTATTGGTTGTGCACTGCATGCATCAGACAGAATCAGCCCCAAACTACAGGTTTGTCGACTGCTGCATTTGCAAGATAAATCACTCATCATTAACCTTACACCACTTGTAAGGGTTACTAGAATATGATAGTATAGGTATGGGCCTGCCACATGAATGCAAGGGAATATAGTGGGTTACTGGGCTACTTGGAAAGATCTAACAGCCACATGGGAAAACAGGTACCCAGTCCAATAGTATGTGCTCTATAATATTCACTAGGTCACATGGCTGGAATATCCACTACATTAGGCAAGGGAGATGGTAAACAGTGGGGTCACAGGAATATTGAACAACTGTCTATGCCAGCAGATCATGGGCTGCTTGTCCCCCACCCCCATCACATCAGTATTCCCCTACAATTGCTGTAACAGTACATCGGCAATGACATATAAGCAGACCAGCCAACCTCAGGGCTGAGACATAGAACCTGGGCACACATTGGATGTCACACATAATGTACGGATGATCAAGCAGGTACAGGGGGTAGAAATGAGCGCATGTTGCACCATCATTTGCAAACATTGTATTAGCACAGTGGGAAGACCTCTACGTAATGAACTCTGAATTCAAGGACATGTGGGTACTATATGGACGGTACTTGGATGATATGGTCTTTTTTGGCATGGGAGTGAAGATGACCTGAATATGTTCTTTGTTTACATCAACAACACCACCGACTTTTTGAAATTTACCATGACCAAGCACCTTGACACCTTGAATTATCTGGATGTTACTATTAAGAAAGATCACTTTAAGGGTAGGTTTACTTCTCACCTTTATAGAAAACCTACCTATTCTAACCCTTTGTTGCATTTTGAGAGTTGCCACCCTCTGCATCAGAAAAAATCCCTTGTCAAGGGTCAATATGTGAGATTGGCCAGAATGATGTCTGAACAGGGCAATTTTATTAAAGAATGTGAGGTCCTAATGGGTATGTTGCAGAAAAGAGGTTACCCCTTTAACTTTGTCAATGACATAGGTGAAGAAGTCAAATCAAAAAGAGCTGGGGGTATTTATTCTACACTCTTGGAGAAGCCTGAAGGTTTGAATGGAACCTCTGGTTTGGTAAAAACTGACAGTTTTACTAGGGCATGTGTCCTGCCCTTCACCAGGGATTTTTTTAACATTAAAAGCATCATTTATGATTTTGGACCATTTTTTGTTAGGATGAGAAGATCAACAAAAGTTTGGGGGAAAAAACCTCTTATGGTTTACAAAAAGGGAACCTCCTTGAAAGGCCTGGTGGAAAGGAAAAAGTTAAAGGCAGGCCTTGGTGGAACTTTTAAATGTGGCAGGTGTGGACAATGCCCCTATATATTGGACACTGATTCCATTAGAGTTAGGAACTATAGTAAAATTACTACTATTAAGAAGTGTTACTGTTACACCAAGGGAGTGGTATATATTGCAACCTGTATGGTATGTGAGGGTTACTATGAGGGGAAGACAATCAGAGCCCTCAGACAAGGAATATATCAACACAACTATGATATACTAAAAAACAAAGCAACCAATGCTTTATTTAAGCATATAAAGGTAGATCTGACACATTATTTTAAATTTTTTGTACTTGAACAAGTAGACCTGGGTCCACGAGCTGGGCCCGATGATGACTTACTTGAATATTTAGAGCTCAAGTGGCAGATTAAATTAAATGCATGTCAACCACCTGGGCTCAATGACAAGGTATCCATTAGTTCTGTATTAAAACTAAAATCAGCTTTTTTATGTGATTTTATTCAAGATCTGTGTTTTAAATCATACTTCAATACACAATACATTAATGTCTATGTGGTTGGTATGTGGCAATTGGTGTGTTGTAGTGGGCAGTTACTGTGATTATGTGTTACTGCCTTTTTAAACTGCTTAATTATTTTACAGGAAATGATGTTTGCTTTGGCAACCAATGGCTGTAAGGGTTAGGGTATTTAAATATGGCATTTTCTGTTTTTTCTTGCTCTTATGAAGTTTTGTGATTTTGACGAAAGCACTTAACTTTTTTCAATAAATTTTCTGGATTTAGTGCTGCAGTGTTCCTTTGGTGATCCTCTTCATATATTTTTTAATGTACGGATGATAACGTATGTCTGTATGCTGTTGATTGTGTGATGAATGACACATCTATGTCTGATGGCATTTGTGGCTCTGTGGGCTAGAGACATTAGCATGGAAGATGGTGTTGATGGTTTGAATCTGGCAGCACCCACATCTTTTGCATGTGAGGTAGTCATATGGTGGTATTCCCACAAACTGTCAGACCCTGCAATCTGTTTCTGCAAGAAAGCTGGACAATGTCAGAAAGAATGGGGTGACAAAGGGCCATAACTACAGACAGACATTATACATGTTCTGATTAACCTAGAAAGTGGCTAGTATAACAGTGGGTTGCATCACAACAGAATATCTGCAGGATGTAAAGTCCATCACTCAAATGTGTCTATAGGTAGTAATATTCAGTGACTGCTGTGAAGGCTGCCAGCCTAGCCAGATAGAATTTGGTACATAATTTTGTCATTTGTAAATATGAATGGAAACTACAAGCTTGTTTTCTTAAATGAAAGAATATGCTGTGAAATGTTGAACTTAAAACTATGTAGCAACATTGCCCTCTGCTGTAAAGAAAGCTAAGTCAAGGATTTCTTGTCTGTTCTTTGAAGTTAAAATTATTCCATGTATGTCCCTTTGAAGTTAAAATTTGGAGTTGATGAGTCTGGAGTGAAGCATCCTGCCTATTGTTTTAACTTAAGGAATAATTACTAGAGTTTACATGTAGAATGTCTTTTATGACTGTAGTTTCCTGCAGGTGCAAGATAACAAGAATGCAGTTTCTGTTAGCCTGGAAACCCCAGGAAAGTGTGAAAAAATGATGTAATGGGAACAAGGACTGCAATTTTAATTTAAACAGAGAAAATCAGAAAGCAATAAGCATTTTTGTCTTGACCATCCAACTCACAGCACTGTCTTGCTCTATAAGTAAGTTATCTTAGACTTGTGTTTTCTTTTAGAAATAGCTAGAAACTAGAAAGATTAGACTAAGTGGTCTTCTGTGATGTCAGAACTGTACTACTGAATTATTTTAAGTATTTCTCTGTGATCTCTGAACTCTTGACTAGCACTATGTAGTAGAAAGTATTGTCTTGTGTTTTCATTATTTATTATTAAATATTTTAAACCCTTTCAACTGTGGCTATTTTTGTAGAGATAATTAAGCTATTTAGAGTACTTGCATGCCTTTGGTAAAATTGTACAAAGCCACTCCTATAGCTTTAGCCCTGGGCTGTGCTACCAATTGGATAATAATATTGTACAGTAATAATTGGACATCGTTTTAAGGGCATTTGAGTGGCTGATAAATATTAGCTGGCTGGTGGCAGTGATTTCTACCGTATAGTCTGGGTAAAAGGGGCACAGCTGCAGAACCTGTTCCAGCCTTCCCCAGAAGTGTCTGTGTGGTTGTATAAACTCTTATCTCAAAGTGTGTGTGTGTGTGTGTGTGTGTGTGTGTGTGTGTGTGTGTGTGTGTGTGTGTGTGTGTCAGCTACTCAGGCAGGGACATAAAGCACTGGTTAGACAGAGAGCGTGCTAGAGGTTTTAGCTTGCCCAGCTAGGCTGAGATCTGGACCCTATAGCTGTGCCAGTGGGGAGTCTTATTGGGGACCTGGAGAGCATGGGAGCAATGGGTCCCAGACTGACTGCGATCACTGTGTACTCTTAAGGGAAATTGCACTTTACTGTGTGCATTTGTTATCCTTTCCTAAATATATGAGATGCTCTCTCTGGTGTTAGTGGTGAGGATTGAGGCTCCTTGATTGCTGGGCCAGGGCACGGGTGTCATAACTGCATTATACAATAAGCTACCAGAACACCACAAATGTGTGACGAACAGACCAGATATATGTATCAAAATGCTGGATTTTCTGCAAATACATGTACCATGAAAGGTATGCAGATTGTCACCCTGTGTGTAGTGTTACATTACATACCCCAGTTACATATTAAATATAGCAGACAGCTGGGGAATACCATGGACAGCTTCAGTGGAAGTGCTGAACTGTGGAAACAGGTGCAGCCGCCAATGTCTGTAGCACATAAAGTCACGGACCAGAGTACAGGTAGCTCTGGTCTTGAGTCACCTTGTAAGTACTGACAGTCTCACTGGGCATGCTCCTACATGTATTAACTTGAGCACAATTCTGTTGCCTCTGCATCTCAAAGTCCTGCTATGTGGAAATATGACTGTACATACAGACAGCTATGTATATGTACTGTCTGTCCCTATCCCCCACTCACATGAGTAGTGTATGTAGCAGTATGTGCTATATATATATATATATATATATATATATATATATATATATATATATATATATATATATATATATATATATATATATATATATATATATATATATATATATATATATATATATATATTACAATGATACATAGATTCTCTACATATATCTACATAACACATGTAAATAATGTACATATGTTCATAGGTTGGTACTAGGCTATTGGCCCTAGGGCCTATACAAGCCTAGCTATAACAATTCCCAGGCTATTTCTTCCCACAATATTTACTTCCCTGGACCCCTGTCTAGCAGGGTGACTGACATGATCCCTGGGGTGAATTTCATATCTCCCATCCAATTGTCAAGGTTCCTTTTGAAGAGGGCCAAAGAGGCGCTCTGCTTGACATGTATGGGCAGTCTATTTCAGAGTATGTGGAGTCTCTGGGCTAGGAACCTATCCCTCCAGCATGTTTTGTTCATTGTGATGACAAGGTTTAGATCCCTGGAGTGTGTGGATCTGAGGGACTGGGATTTCTTTAAGTGTAGCATGTCCAACAGCTCTGGGTTTGACATGGCCTTTTATGTTAAGCAGAGATTGCTTCTGAGTAGACGATATGTGACAGAGTATAGCTGGAGTTTTTTTAGACGGTCAGCATAGAGCATCTACTTTAGGCCTGTGATTCTTTTAGTGAGGTATTTCTGTGGCCTTTCCAGTTGTTGCAGATGTCTTGAGAGGTACATGCCAAATGGGGCGTTGTATTCTATAATGGATCTAATGAGGGATGAAAGCAGTGTGATAATGACCTCCTTTTTTTCTAGATGAAAAGCCCTTAGTGATGAGATGTGCCACCTAGAAGGATTTCCTGACTGTTGTGGTGATGTGGTTATCGAAGGTGAGACCACTGTCCACCTGTGTTCCTAAATCTCTTATCACACTTTCGCTGTTTAGTGCACTGCCACCTATGTGGTAATTCATGGGCACATGTTTTTTTCCCAAATGGGATAACTATACTTTTCTTGGCATTGAGCCTGAGCCCATGGCTCTGGCACCAAGCATCTGTTTCTATAAGGCCCTTTTGTAGAATATCCACATCATTTGGGGATTCAATAATGGCTCCCAGTTTGCAGTCATTTGCGAACTTTGTTAGCCAAAGGCCTTCTGTGTTAGTCTGTACTTCAGAGAAGTAGATACCAAACAGGAGAGGTCCCAGGACTGAACACTGTGGTACTCCACTTGTCACTGGTTTGAAGTCAGATTTAGACTCTGCAACTTTTATAGTGTGGGTTCTGTCAGTGAGCCAGTTGGCAACCCATCTTGTGATGTAGGGATTTATACGTAGTTTAGTGAGTTTAGCTATAATTCCAGAATGGGAGATGGTGCTGAAAGTCTTGGTGAGGTCAAGATAAGCTGTGTAAACCACCTTACCCTCGTCTACAACTTTGGTGACTGCCTCAAAGAAGTTGATCAGGTTCAGGAGGCATGATCTGCCTTTCACAAACCCGAACTGGGGGGGACCCAGAGTTTGGAGGTTACCAATGTCTTTGTTTATGAGTTCCATGATGATACATTCCATGGCCTTACAGAGCAGGCTCATCAGGCTAATAGAGTAATAGTTCCCAGGATCAGTGGTAGCTCCCCCTTTGTGGGTTGGGATAACTTGCTGTGCACCATTTAGTGGGCACAAAGCCTGATGTGAGAGTATGATTGAACATGGTGCTTAGGTGGGAAGCCAGTTCATTCTGAGGTTCATGTAAAACGCAGCCTGGGATGTTGTCCAGTCCCATGGATGCTGTGTTTTTGGCTTAAGAGAGTGCAGCTTTTACCTGTATAGTTGTGATTACAGGGACTCTGCATTCTTCCTGCATGGATATGGGCCCTTTAGGGGGTGAGAGGGGGGTAAAGTTAGCACTGAACTTATCTGCCAGGACGTTGGCAATATCAGTTGGTTATGTAATTTTCTAGGTGTTGTGCTGTAACTCAGAGCAGATCTGGGTGTTGCTATTGAGATTCTTGACATAGCTATAGAATGCTTTGTAGTTGTCCCTAGAATCAGTGATGATTCTCTTTTCATAGCTAGCTTTGGAGGATCTTACAAGGGATCTCAGCTTCTTACTGAGGCAGACCAGGGAACTCCTCCACTCAGGGGATTTTACTCTCGCTTTTGCAACAGTTTCTTCCTTCTGTTGTAGAGTTTGTTTGTGGCAGGGGACCACCAGATTGGCTTCCTTTTTTTGGAAGCTAGCGTCTTGGTTCTGTTTGGGATAGCACGATCCATGCACTCATATAAGTGCTTATAGAGTGCATCTGTGTAGGATTAAGCAGTCGTAACTGTATTGTCCATCTGCATGGGTGTCATGAAGTTTGCCACTTCTGCATTAAGAAGCATGAAGTTGGCTTTGGAGAAATTTTTTACCATGATTTCCTTAATGGGGGATGGAGGTGGATGTTGATATCTAGGGTGCTTAGCTTATGGTCAGATCTGACCAACGAGGAGTTGACTTCAGGTGTGGAACACCGGTCACTCATGTTGGTAATGACTAGGTCTAGGATATTATTAGCAGTTGGCTCAACCATGATCCGTTTCTTTTTCTTTTTTGTTCCATTATTAAAGTGGAGGTTTTTTTAGATTGGAGTCGTGTTTCTGCAACATTTGGGTAGTGAGGTGAATCCGACTGCTAATAGTGCTTGTTTTATGTTTTTAGTTCGAGTGTGCACTATCGGCTCTAGTTTTTTTAGTTTTAGGTCTAGGATATTGTTGCCCCTGGTGGGGTTGATCCAGGGCATTGGAATTTATGAATTCTAGAAAGTGCTGAGCGAAGGAGTTGGTACAGGAGTAGTTTTCCCAGTTAATGGTGGGGTAGTTGAAATCACCCATTATTAGGGTGTTTGGTTGAACCCTAATATTTTCCAGTATATCAAGAAAAGAGGAGTTGGAATCTAGGGGCATGGTTGGGGATCTGTAGCAAGCTACAATTTGGATTGCAGTTTTGCCCAGAGGTAGTTGCACTTGGATAACCTCGGATGCATTATGCTGAGGAACTAGCCTGGAGGTTTGGATATCCTTAATGATTATGGACACACCTCCATTGGTGTTCTGGTCCAGGTTACGTGGCCGAAAAGTGTGGTGTGAGTTATAGCCTGGTAATGCAGTGGTGCTCTCTGGAGCCTTGAACCAGGTCTCAGCCACTGCACAGATATTGATGTTCTCCATTTTAAGGAGTGCCTTGAGGGAGTGCCTTTTGAGATTTAGACTTCTAGCATTGAGTGGCATTACCCTCAGTTTTTGCTTGCCTGTTCCTGTTATGGTGGTGAATTTGTCATTTGAACCTTGCCTAAAAAAGGCACTATAGGGGCAGCAAGAGCCTTAGCCAGTATCCAGAATCCCAAGAGTAACAGGTGAAGGCCATCTCTGGCAAAGCATCGTGGTCTGTCAACCATGTCATCCCAGGCAGACAGATACTGGATCCCCTTAATATGACACCAGAAGCTTAGACAATTGTTGAAGTCAACCATTTTGTCCTTGTACTGCAATATCATTCTGGGGGCGATGGCAGGATGCTACTCAGGGCTAAGGTCATACATGCCTAGGTTACAAGATCAGAGAGCTCTTCCATGTCTCTTTTCAAGTAGTCCAAGGAGGTACGTCTCAGGTCATTCACACCAACATGGATAATGACAGAGACATAGTTGTACTTGTAGAGTAACCTGAGTGTGTGGGTTATGTGGAGAATCCTGGCATCCAACAAGCAGCTGACAGTAACCTTCTCCTTGTTTAGCCTAGTGAGTGGGACATCAGTGCACCTGACTATAGAGTCACCTATGACTAGTGTGTTGGGTATGTTTTTTTCCCTTATGGGCTGTGGTCGAGTGGCACACTGAGTCTGTGGGCTATGTGTCATTTGGGTTGTGTTGGGGGGTGGACATTGCTTGCATTTCTGCTTTGGAGGTCTCTGTTATTTGAGCAGATTATTATTGAGAGCCTCCAAGAATATTTTTGTGTTTCTATGTGTGGATTTTGGTGGAGTAGGTTTAGTGGGACTATGTGATGAGTGTGTTGTGGTGCAAGTGTTTACCTTCTCCTCTTGACTGTCAAGTTCAGTCTTGGTTAGAGAGAGCTTTACCTCCAGTTTTGCTAGATAAGTGCGTCTCTCACAAGTTGTGGTGTTAGAGAGTAGGTGGAGAGGGTTGTCTATACATAATATATATATATATATATATATATATATATATATATATATATATATATATATATATATATATATATATATATATATATATATATATATATATATATATATATATATATATATATATATATGTATATATATATATATGTTTGTGTGTGTCTGGGAGGGTGTATGAATCCCCCACATAACCTATGGAAGCTGTGGTTATCTGCACTCCCACATCAGTGCAGTGGCCTAGAGGAACAAAACCAAGGCTGCAACAGTGCCTATTCCACTTACCTTCATACCACTGTGTCTGCAGAATGTCATCCATGTAGTCAGACACAGGTGAGCAGGTGGTGTAATGTATAATGGTTCCAATGCATGCCCTCAACAGGGAATAGTGTTCCTGGCCATATGTTTGCCTATATAACTGTTATCAGCCACATATGGCCTTACTGGTGACTGTACACACACAACAGGGATATTAACAGGTACCCTACTCTTAGGATACTAAATACAAAAAGTGTACCAAGCAATATCACTCTGCAGGCCACACATGCTGTCCAACACAAGCCTAATTTGCCCACTCAAAAAGTACAGTGCCTGCAATCACGTGTTCAACAGATGTAATTTGTGGCACAAGCAATAAGTACTGCTGGCTATAGTGTGTTACAGTAAATAGGTAGGGGTTCTAATCTCATAGCAGCCAACTCAGTGTCTGCATGTGTGTAAATATATCTCCTTGCAGCACAACGGACGTGCTGTCATGGTTATTCCTGTGCAATGGTTATGCACTTTTTGGCCCTGTAACTAGCTGCTGCCCTCTAAACTGCCCTCCTCTACATGGCCTGCTGATGTCATCTACCTTAAGAGCACTTGCTGACAGTTTAGTATTGCATAAACTCCATGGCGCATGCAATAAGTACTGTGAGCTAGTGTGTATAATAGTAGATTGGTAGGGGTCTTAATCTCACAGCAACCAGCTCTGTGTGTTTCTGTGTGTAAATATATCCCCTTGCAGCACAACGGACGTGCTCTCATGGGTTATCCCTATGTAATGGCTATGAACTTTTTGGCCCTGTAACTATCTGCTGCCCTCTAAATTGCCCTCCTCTACATGGCCTGCTGATGTCATCCACCTTAACAGTGTTGGCTGTCTGTTTACTATTGCATAAACTCCATGGTGCATGCAATAATTACTGTGAGCTTTGTGTATAATAGTAGATTGGTAAGGATCCTTATCTCACAGAAACCAGCTCAGTGTGCTTGTGTATGTAAATATATCCCCTTGCAGCACAATGGGCATGCCCTCATGGGCTATCCCTGTGCAATGGGTATGTTTTTCTGATCCTGTAACTAGCTGCTCCCCTCTAAATGTCCCTCCTCTACACAGCCTGCTGATGTCATCCACCTGAAGAGCACTGCCTGACAGTCTGATATCAGATAAACTCTGGGGAGTATGTAATAAGTACTGTGATCTATAGTGTATAACAGTAGATAGGTGGGGTTATAATCTCACAGTAGCCAGCTCAGTGTGTGGGTATATCCATACTGTATATGTATGATAACCTTTGTAACATACACATTGGTAGGGCTTTACTGGTTGTGGGTGATGTGGCCTCCCAAATGAATGACAACATGGCCTGCTTATATCAACAAGCATTGTGTACTACATGGATAGTACTAGCAGGCATGAGGTGTGGTGTGTGCATCCAGTACTCTCTTCTGCACTGTGTACCACTACATAGGTAAGTTCTCCACTGTGCATGCAGCCAACATGCACTATGAGTGCGCCATAGTGTGTCCTGTATGCAGAGAGTTGAAGTGCTGCTAGCCTGAATGTAGCCATGTGTGCATGTCAGGCTGTGACAACATTGTACATTATGTCATAGAGCAATGGGGGATGTGCACATCAATAGCATGATGGCCATACAGCTGTCATAATTGGTGACATCACTACCGCTCATCACAGGAGCAACGCATATTGACCAAGTCCACGGCAGACATAGCCACACCCCCAGTGTTGTGAGGACATCTGCCCAGCCACTCATACAGAAGGCATGTGCAGAAGTGCACTGAGAGGCTCTCTTTATCATACCAGTATGGAGGGTCTGTGTTAAGGGTGCTTTATGTTTGTTACACAAATGTCACCAACAAGCATATACTACTAACATCACATAGTGACTTAATGTCCTTAGGGTGACTAATCCATTTGCTGTGCTTCCTAGAGATAGGCAGCATATGCAGTCAAGTGGGGTCACACCTTGTTCTTTATGCATGACACAAATCATCAGTGAGTACAATGAATGGCACAGGAGGCACAGACATGCATTGCAGATGAGCAGTGGTGAGAACATACTATTGATGAGCTAGGACCTTGTAAGGGGCCATACTGTCATCTGCATGTATCAAAACAGTTTGTAAAGTATGTCAACACATGACCAATGTAGTCAGATAGTGGTATGCTGAGGGAAAAGTATATGGAGGGTATGGGTATGTCACCTGACGATGACTGTGACCACAACTATGCCATATGAATCCTGCTACACCACTGTACAGACATGTTGATGTGTGGCACATGAGCTGTACACCTGTGTGGCTGGGTCTGTGTAGTTACCTGTCACCCCTACATATGTACAGCACATGTAGGGACTGCCATTCTACTAACTGGGGACAATGGTATCCCCGATTGAAAGGATAGTACATATATATTTGATTGGGGTTTATGGCCATTACAATGTCACCAGGCTAGTATTTGTAATACCGTCTTGCAAGACACTGACATAACACACTGACTGTAAGAGTGCATACTAGTAGCAGACAGCAGCCAACACTGTTAGCCACAGACAGTCGGTACCCACGTGTACTGTGAAGACATGCAGTCCAAGCAGTAGAGGACCCATGATTGTGCCCTGTTGAGCACAGCTGCTTACAGAACAGCTATTGGAGTCAGATGTCCCTATGTTGCGTATGTTTGCCATCAGTGGGCCAAGTAGTGACCCCCACAGTGACAGTACCATGAATGCCTAAGTGGGTGCTTTGCACATGTTGCCTGAATAGGTGGTACAGTGAGATGGCTTGGCTCAGTCTTGGTGTTGTATGCCCTGATGTACCCCCACCAATGTCTCTGCTGACTGCCACAACAATGTTTATGGCAATAGTAGGGTATCAGGGCATGCTGCCAAATGTGTACACCATGTACAGACTGGTATGTCAGCTGGTGTATATGCAAGTGTCTGAGAGTCAATCCCTGGGAACATAACATCTGGACACAGGATATTTGTAGATGTGTCAACTCCATCACCACACCTTGCAGATATATGTTCAGAGAGCCCAGGTGACACGTATCAAGGGTAGGAGACCTTATCACAAGGTATGAATGCATGATTACATGGACACACCCCATTGCCCCTGTTAGACTGTTACAGACATATGCACCTGGGGAGCTATGCACGTATAGGGACGTACATTACTGACGTCATATTTCTGCTGTGCTGCCTTGCCATCCTGTGTCACTGTATTGCTGGTATGTGTCCATAGATTATTCCCCCAGACTCCTAGAATCTAAATATATACAGGTTCATGAGACACATTTCATCCTATAACACATGTACATGTCAAGTAATGTAGTTGGCCTGTGCATCAGACACATAGCTTCATTTCCCTGCATCAATGGCAAGGATAACAGGGATGTAGCACATGTATCATCACATGCCCAGGGTGTGGTGTGGGTTTGCTGCAGGCCATAGGCTGTGCCAAACAGTTGACAGCATGTGTGTAAGTCAGGAAGGGTGGTGGTTAGACCGGCCAAGGAGAGGTGCTCTCTATGTTGGTAGGTGTCCTGCATGTGACAGTGGTGAGTGTGTGCATGTACACAGTCAAGCCCAATGCTAGCCCTACATGTGTGCATGTCGGACAGCTGTGGACCATATATGGTAGTGTGGACAGTTCACTGTTTCCAGACATGAAAATGGGAACTGGCTCTGCCAGGAGTGGCACTGGCACCACCATGCCCAAGTTTAGATGTGGTGCTAGTACCTGTTGGTGACTGCTGTGTGCTGAGTCTGTGTCCTCCACAGTACCAACCAGTACCACTTGCCCATGGCCTGCCATGTTGTGGTGTGGACAACACACTTCTCTCTGTAGTGCTGGAGGTACTGCCACTACAGGAGCGTAACTGCATATGGCCACTTGGACTCAAAGCAGTTGGTGTTGCTGACCTACAGCCACTGGTCTGACAACCAAATCTGGCCAGATGCTCCAGCACAGACAATGTGTGGCCCAAGACAGAGACTGTCTCAGTCCACTATCTGTCCAGTGCATCAGTGAACTAATCCTGGGTGTCCCCAATGCAGTGGAGGCAGTCACAGATGTCAGACTGTGCTGCATCCATTACCCTAATCATACATCTGGCGTTTCATTCAGAACATGCCTGTGCCTCCATGATGGCTGGAAACATACGTCAAGTGACTCGAGATGTGACACCAACAAAAGGTGGTGAACAAACAGAAGGCTTCCTACAAGCACTCATGTCAATCTGCCTGGGTGGGATGTTGCTAGATCTCTGGCTATGGCCACTGTCTACACTCACTGCAGCCATAGTTGCCACACTTCTCTGTTCCATGTGTCCACCCTCTGACTGTCCAATATCTGTGGTCTCTTGGGACTGGGTATGTAAAGGCATACTGACTGTGTGTGGAGAAAATAGGGCAGAAGAGGGATGTCAACCTCTGGGACAGATTCAGCCACTGACGACCCCACCTTTGCCTCACTATAGCCGCCATCATCATCAGAGTCCAATGAGTCACTAATATCGGGTTGTGAAGGGGACAGAATCCAATCCTTCCGGTGACCTGTGAAAACCAAGCCAAAAGCAGTACACTACTACTTTCACTTTTATGTATGGAAATACACGCAGACTCATACAAATGAGGATCCACAACTGCATTACTAGTCTCACATCTTCTCATCTTCACTTCCATGCACAATAGACAACCTCGCAACAACATACACATACAAGTCAAATCCTTTATAACATGCACATCAGCTACATCCAGTTTAAGTTGCCAGTACAATTTATCTGTAAGGTATGCAATATGGCACTACATGTGATAGAAGTGCACATTAAACCTGTGTTGAGAAAGATATTCCAGTACAAGTGTCACTGCCTCAGGTATGAAAAATCTACCTTTTGTGTATGAACAGGCATCTTGGATTACTTGCCTCATGTATACGAGGCTGTGTAGTCACTCATAACTATAAGTGCAAATGTGCTAATGTTCATTCACATATACACCTATGATTACCCAGTCTATGAACTGCAGTCAACTGCTCCAGAATGGTACATACAAATATTCTAATCTGGCTAAACACAACATTTGTACATAGTGCAATATGGCAGCCCTTATCTTTCATAGGGTATATATGATCCATAAAACAACAGTATCATGCTTACCAGGTACAGGACCATGGGCTTGGACAACTCCTGACAGACCTATGAAAGGGTGAAGAAGAGGTACTGTCAGCACCACCATATCTTATAGCACTACACAGTAATGTGTGCATATATCCACTTGTACAGTAGCCACTGTTACTGGCTGTATTGCTGAGATTCAGAGTATATGTGCACAACTGAGCTTAAACTCCAACCCCCCCAATGCAGATAAACTTGGCACCCATGTACAGGTATGTACAGCCTGCCACAATGACTGATAAAGTATTAAAATGATGGACACAGTAAGCTTACCTGGATGCTCCTCTGTTGGGGGCACTGTGGCACCCACCTCCACGATGTATGGTGTGATGGATGACTGGGAGCTGTCATGTGTTCCTAGGTTGACCAGAAATTCCTCTGTGACCAAGAGTGGTTGTACCACTGCAGGCCCTTCACTGGTGGTGGCATGATCCCTGGCAACATCAGTGGCCTTTCATCTTGCAGCATTCACCATATCTGTGACTTGGTGTTGCACCTGCTCATAGATCCTGTCCTGCTGGCCAATCTGATTGACATTCTGCACAAGGTCTGCCCACAATGCTGCCCATTGTTCACAATTATGCCTCCCCCTGGACAACAACATCTGATGATGCTGCCTTAGTGCATCCACCATTACCTCATTTTCTGCATTGGAGAAGGGGGCATGTCACCTGCAATACATGGTTCCTGAAAGACAACAAAAGGGGTACACATTACAGGACCAGGTAAATGGATGTCCAGTATGCACAGATTCAGGATGGAGTGGGTGGAGAAGAGTGTCAGGAGTAATTTGTGACAGATGAGTACCAGTAAGAGTGAAAGGGAAGGTCTACAAAAGGGTAGTGAGACCAGCTATGTTATATGGGTTGGAGACAGTGGCATTTACAAAAAGGCAGGAGTCAGAGCTTGACGTGGCAGAGATGAAGATGTTAAGATTTTCACTGGGTGTGACAAGGATGGACAGGATTAGGAATAAGTATATTAGAGGGTCAGCCCAGGTAGGAAGGTTTGAAGACAAAGCCAGAGAGGCAAGATTATGTTGGTTTGGACATGTGGTGAGGAGGGATGCAGAGTATATTGGGAAAAAGATGCTAAGGATGAAGCTGCCAGGTAACAGGAAAAGAGTAAGGCCTAAGATAAGGTTTATGAATGTGGTGAGAGAGGATATGCAGGTGGTTGGTGTGACAGAACAAGACGCATAGGACAGGAGGAAATGGAAACAGTTGATCTGCTGTGGCAACCCCATAACGGGAGCAGCCGAAAGAAGAAGAAGAAGAAGTATGTACAGATTCAGCATGCTCATAATGGCCTGCACTACCCACTGCTCCCTCACACATCATACCCATAGTCTGGCAGCATATGATGTGTTTGGATCCCAGCAAGATAGTAACTCTACAGGGGTATGTCCCTGTGTGCTGTGACAGATTCTGCTGTATATTCCTACACCCAGCACTACAGTGTACTGTGGTGTGCCGCCTACAGGCAACCTCCCACTACTATGTCATATGGCCACTGCCAGACAAATAGCAGTGTGCTATTACAACCACTATATGGGGACAGTCCAGCAACAGCAGTGTGCCACACTGAAAGAAAACAATGCAAACCTGCTGTGGAATACATTCCTTGTAGGTATCATACCTATCAACTGTACAGATGTTTGCAGAATGTCAAGACGTTTGCGTCATAGTTTTAGTCATTTCCACAAAACATTGTGGATTTCTGACAAAACGTTGGCCAATCATTGATGGTTGATGTCAGAAAATAAAGACAGACATCTGAGTTTAAGATGCTATACCCTTCAGAACGCAGTTATGCTACTGTAATATCTGTCATTCTATTCACTTTCATACTTTGTGCAAGCAATAGTTACAGTGTCCCTAATTGTGGGACTTTGTTCCTCCATTCATTTTGACTTTGTTCAGGTGTCTTGCTGTAACAAGTTGACAGCTATGTTAGGCATAGCTCTCAACCAGAGTGGGAACAATTTAAACAGGATCATGGACTTAGCCAGAGTGCATCAGGGGCAATCAGAGACACTTTTAAAATGTTAGACATATTTATGTGAGACATTGACAGACTGAGAGGAGATGAATTAGTGTACATTGTCTGACATTACAGGAGTATGCAGCCTTACTTGTATCACTATGTATTACATGTAATGCACTAGCTTCCCTACAGCAGCTAACAATTGTAGGATGGAATAAGAGGGGCAGAGCTAAGATGTGAGTGCAAATCAGGGATATTTGAGAAGCATGCCTGTAGGTGTAGGCCAGCAGACTATCAATGCCATGTCATTACCATAGATCTAAGACAGAGTAAGTGCTGTAATCCTTATTCCCCACACCTCCATCTTCCCATCTGCATCTTGTTATATGGAGAAAACAATTACATACCTGGTTGAAGGCAGTAGTCCTTTACTGAACTTTGCTTCTGGTAATCTTTTGAAAATACATTCTCTGTATGAAGTAAGTCTCATACAGACTTGTTCTCCATAACCAGCTGCTTGCCTTTTTAAGGTACTGCTCATTAGGAGGTAACTGTCTCTGCACCAGTCTGTGGCTCTGATATGGTCATTGCAGTAAAAACAGCTGAAGTGCACTATCATTCACCAATGACATGCCACCACAGTGCAATATATAAGGCCTTCATGTAGACCTGGGCCCCTTTCTTATCTGTAAGATGGACATTACTGAGGTGTGAAGCCTACAGTATTGCAGATGTTAGGTACCATAACTGTCAACTGCAGAGATTTATGCAGTATGTCCACAGTTTCACCTCATATGTGTGGTTAGTGTCCCAGGACATGTTGGCCTACTGGAAATTCACTGGCAAACATTGTAGGTTGATCTCTGTAATAGAAGACACACATATGAGTGTCAGACTTCATACCCCTCATAATATGCATGCTACTGCAATAGCTGTTATTCTATCAACATACTATCTACTGTATGTAGGAGAAAACTGTAAAACATCTCAGTCTCTGGACCTTTGTCCCCCCATTAAGTATGGCTGTGTCAGGATTCCTTGTGCTAGGGGGTTGGGAGTTATGGTAGGTCTGAAGTAGCTACCTTTACATACAGGTGTGTGTGCTACAGGCTGCAGCTGCTACTGCACCCTAGAACACGTAGGGGGGGGTGTGAACACTTTGGAGGACAACATGCTGGACATGTAACTGTGGCAGCTGTGTCAGACTTGTCATTATGGCAGAGCCAGGGTAAGGGTACACTTTACAGTCCAATTGAGGCATGTGATTAAGGCACATTGGTTATGCAACAGTGACAATAACTGAGCAGTAGGCAGCATATAGCTATGCTATATGGATATGTGCAGTGTGTCCCTACCTGAAGGCTTTTCACTTGCAAAACTGGATAGTAGTTCATTAATTAGCAGTAACCTGTGCAGATAAAGATTGCATGACTCAGTCATCAGTTGCTATCTTCACAATAATGTAATTGAACTGCAACACAAAAGTGGATTTGAACCCAGGACTGTGTGTGGCAAAACATAAGACATGCAAGACATTTAACAGACTGAGCTACTCACTCACTGCTGCCACAGGTGTATTTGCAAGACATATGTGCAGACATAACACTCTGGCTATGACATATATTGTCTGCATCCATCAGTATGTGCATGGCTTTCTATGGTTGTACTTCTGCACCAGGGTCCAAGTTGAACGTGTTCTTTGCCATTGATGCCTTAGCAGGTGTCTTTCTACATGCTCCTGATACAAGGGCACATTTACTTGCTATCACAGGCCTCACTTACATCAATTTTTATGTCTTTGGCTGTCTAGTGGTGTATTATTGCACCAGAATACAAGGTACACTCCCTTTCTTCCCATTAATTTTTAATTCCAGTTTGCACGGTGCAGTGGGGAGCTCAGCTCTGCTGAGAAATGCCTTCTTCTTTCGGCTTTTCCTGGTTAGGGGTCGCCACAGTGGATCATCTGTCCGCTCATGATTGACAGAGGAATTTTACGGTGCCGAGTTGCCAGCCTGGCGCCCAACCTTCCACAGAAGGCACACACATGCACGCACTCACACCTAGGGCCAATTTAGAGTGTCCAATCCACCTACTGCATGTCTTTGGGATGTGGGAGGAAACCCACGTGACCACAGGGAGGACATGCAGACTCCACACAGAAGGCACCCCAGACAAGAATCGAACTGGAGAATCTGCTGAGACATGCCTAATGACTGTAAATGCCAATCACTATGTTTTTATAAAAACACCTGATTTAATTAAGATTTATATGTCATGGCGGGTTAATTCAGTGTGCTGTGGGTGTGCTGGGCTTAGGTTCAAAACATGGCAGAGGTGTTTATTTTGTACATGTGACTTACAATGTTATAAACATATATACTCATTAGAGCTCTATTTAGCTGAGCTAATCAAAGCTGCATGATGAGGCATGCCGTGCAGCTCCATGCCAAAAAATTTTAGAGAAATGAAAAAAAGGGGAGATAGGAAAGTGGTGAAATAGGGGCAATCAGGGGGAAACATAGTGAAAGGCAGGTAGGGATGTGCAGAAAGGATGTAGGGAAGAATCATAGCTATCCATTTCTTGTACAGCAACAGCTGTGCACTTTGACAGATTTTGTAGATGAATTTGAACTCTCACACCCCAGAGAGAGGGTTGAGGACAACATAACTGCATTGTCAAGCCAATTGGACCAAATTACTTGTGTCCGGTGGACACATGCAAAATAGAGAGCTATGTATGGGGCAATATTTTTTGGGGGGGCAGGTGCCCCTTTTTTATTAAGGTGAGAGTGGAACATTGAGGAAGGGACTTAAATACATGTGTGGAGGTAAGTTGGGTGGGAGAGGATGTACTCTCAGACAGACAAGACAGCAGACAGGGGTGGTGTGTGACACATGAGGTGGATGAACCTCTTGGATGTGGAGGGTGCTGTCAAATTCAAATCGTACATGCCTCCAGATGGCAGCAGCATGAATTGTGCCCCCCCATGGGACTGATGACACTGCTCCTTCACTACCCTGAAGGTGGCTGTGCTGGAGGCTGGGTGCCAGGATGAGGCTCCCCACCAGGTTGGCCACCATGCCCTCAATTTGGTGCAGGTGATGTTCATAGCTACGATGAACAATTCTGTGCACCATGACTGGCAGTTGATCCTGAGTGACAATTGCCCATCTGCCACCACTCCAAGGGGGAGGCCAGGGCCCCATCTGCTGAGGTGATCCCACCCAACACTGCAGGTGATGCAGAGGCAGCAGAGGGACACCACCAGTCTGGGTCCCAGACATGGCAGGACCCAGTGCCACTGGCAGTTGAGGCAAGGGGGCAGATCAGACAGAACTGGCCTACCCTGATGTGCTGCAGTAATGGAAGTATAGCAATAAGTACAGGTTAGTTGTGAACAAATCATTGTTAGTAATAACAGCATGGCAAAATATTGGAAATAACTCAGTTACATATCAATGCATATTATGTGAAACACAACAATAAATAACAGAACAGTCAGTATGTTAACAGCATGCCAATGACAGTTACAGCATAATGCCAAAAAAATAGGTAATTTAACAAGATATGTTAATATGCAACCATTACAATATATAACAATAATAAAACACATGTCCCAAAATACAGTTAATGTAACAACATATATTAATAGTAAACCATAACCAATGAATACCAATAAGAAATAAATGAAGATAAGGGGTGGGGAGAAAGAACAAAAAGGTTACATTTCCGGTTATTTCCTTGACAACAGTACTACTATCTACTTTATGGGTCTGTATTTTATGTCTACAGTGACTACACATCTCATACAGCTGATGAAGCATGTACATAACTCTCAAGTTATTTGCTTGGGACACTATGGGCCAAGCAATCACAACTGTGGATACACAACTACACAGAACACTTGCATATAAGGTGGACCTATATAACTATCAAGGTGTTCTGTGGGCTGATTTGGTGATACTTTACAATCTAGGTAATCATTTCCATGGTAATCTTGTGACAGGCAGATTAAGCACTATTAATTACATAACATGAAAACTGTGACACTTGAGAGACATGTAAATGTACAGTACAGACAGTAAATAGCTGTCATGCCTTGGTTTGGCAGGCATGGGAATAGAACCCAATAGCAGTAACTTCAGGGGACATCTGCATAGAATGTATTAACTGACTGCAGCAACTTTTAACAGACACTCCAGGCATAGAGGCACACCAGTATTACACAATTTATTTCTGACTGAACCTTGCTGATGAACACATTTTTGCTAACAATTTTAACAGGCTGTGACATCTAAACACACAATTATCTACTCATAATATGGGCTACCTCACCCATTTACTTGTAGTTCATCTGAAGAGAGAAATTGTGAGTATTATGTGACTGCTACTGTAATATTTACTGCTACATACCACTGGATTTGAACCCTGGACTGTGTGTGGCAAAATGTACTATATACAGAGCATTTAACAAACTGAGCTACTGATTCACTGCTGATTACTGACTGACTGATATTTGCCGAGACCTCACCTGGAACCAAACTATGACCTGGTAGTGCTATTACAGTGTTATACTAGAAAGCAGGGGCAGTAGAATGCACATGCATGAAATACAAGCATAACGCAGATAGTAGGTAAGCTATATTTTGGTATCATATCTGTGAAGTCAACAAACAATATCAGCTCATGGAGTGGACTACATCACCCATATACCTTTATTACCTGATGTCTGTGGATGACAGAGCATTATGTGATCAATATTGGCCTAAGAGAAAGCCTTGAACAGTACTTATATGAGTTAAGCAATACAATTTGCAGCCATTAGATTTGCATTCTACAGCTATTACAGTACTATACTTGACTGTAACTCCTTACCTTACAGCCTCAATGCATACAGCTCTACTGTAATGGTCTTGACAACACAATCCTGTTGTACACCATTTTCCTTTGTGTTATTGATATTGTTTCATGTTTTTATTGCACTACAGTTGGCATTATTCATGTATTGTAATACAGCTCTAATTCTACATTTACTGCACTACAAACTGTATTGTATATACTGTAATGCAGTTATTGGTACTGTTTCATGTTTTTATTGCAGTACAGTTGACATTATTCATTTATTATACTACAGCTCTAAATCCACATTTATCGCACTACAAACTTTATTGTATATAGTTTAATGCAGTTATTGCTATTGTTTCATGTTTGTATTGCACTACAGTTGGCATTATTCATTTATTGCACTACAGCTCGAAGTCCACACTTATTGCACTACAAACCTTACTGTATATACTTTATTGCAGTTGGTGCTTTGCTTTCTTGCTTATTTCACTACAGTTAGCATAATACATCTGTACTCACCACACTCACATCACAAGCTGGCCAAGTGCCTGGCATGCAACTTGACGTTGCCAGCCCTCTCAGCTGCAGCTATTGGTTGAGAAGCACACCATTATGCATATCAGTTTTGCAGAAATTCAGAGTACATGTTGGTAAAACAGAGGGAAAAGTACTTACATACTTGAGGGGTTTTCCCTGCCCTCGCTTCTTGGGCCCAGGTGTCTAAGAGCTCCCTCTTCCATCTTTTCAGGTCATCATGGTGGTGATGATACTGCTCACCTGCATGGAGGATACCAGTGACAATGATGAGTTCTGTGGCCTGCCAGTCCCAGTCCTCCACCTTACACTCTGAGCCCTGGAAACCACCCTGTAGCAAACTGTCAGCATGGTTCTGCATGAGGAGCCATTACATGACCCTGGACTCCAGAATGCCTCAGTGTTGTGCCTGGAAGCACAGAATTTCAATACCGCCAGCCATAGTATACCATCAGTGCTAGAACTCCAAGAGATTCTGCTGTATTCCCGTATTGGACTTAATATAGGCTGTTTTGCCACCGTTACATGTCATTGGGCAACAATAAAGTGCCACATCACTTAGCACTGTGAAAACCAGACAAGCAGAGCCAAGCAGTGTACAAACATTGGCAGCTGTTACCATGTTTATGTGGTGCTTAGCAGGTCTAAGCATAGTTGAGCAGACCTTAGCAGAGCACAGCGGAGCCATCTTTTATAAACAAAAAAATGCATGCTATTTATATCAAAATAAAATACATATTTTACCTTCTATGTATTCAAACCCTGGACTTACTGCATATAAAGTTGCAACACTACCCATTTAGCTATGAGGATATTAAGAAACCTGGTATACCTTCACATATATCAATGAGCTACCTATAAGCTGTGCTGAGCACCACATTGCACTGCACAAACATGCTTAGATACGCTTGGACACACTTTTAAATAAATAATTAATTACATCTGGTTTCTATTTTTTAGATGTCTGGCAGGTGTCTGCTATCTTATATGTGAGGGCAGCTTGGCATTGCTGTGCTCCATGCTGCGCCACACAAACATGCTTTTTTTTAAAAAAAAAAATAAATTAAAATTAAAGCAAAGGAAAAAAAATAAAATAAAAATAAAACAAAGGACATTGCAGTGAGTCTCATACTCATCTGCAGCCATGGTTAGCACTACACCTCTCCCTACACTGATTCAATAACCGTGTTCCTCGTCGCTCTCTCGGCAATGCACTATCATTAACATGCATGGTGCACTGCTGAGGGGGAACTGTAACCATGAACACAGATACATTCCATGTAGATCCTACATGGTGCCTACATGGGCTTTATTAAATCCAGGGGTGTGTCTCATCCTTTCCCAGAAGCACATTATAGACAAAATACTGTTGTGTTTCCCTTGGTGCTGTCTAACAGAAGCTGAGTTCTAGATCTCATCTTGTAAGCACAGAATGCACCTAGAGCATAAAGTATATTTAGGGTCTGTATTTAGGGTGTGCAAATTGTAGAGCACACAGTCCTGTCAAAAGAAGCAAGCTTGATTTAAGCACACAACCCTGATGAAAGAATCCAGTTTGACTTGAAATGAACGTGATGCATTTGTAGTACGGTAGCAAAACAAATGTGGTACAAAATGAGTTCTGCATCATTGAGGTAAACAAGGTTCTTACCACTTGACCTGTGTTGTTTTTGCAGCACAGAGAGTCTAAGCAAATAGCTGTTTAACCTGCTCACTTGCATATAACCACTAAGATATTAATCCATGCTAATGCTTTTTTTCCAAGTACATACAAAAGAAGGGGCGACATATCCTTTGTACTTGCTGTTCCTCAAATTACAGTTTATGTCACATGAGTTCAGATTTCTGAAATTAAACTGCAGATGACTTTCCACTGGTTTCACACACTGATGTCTTAATAGGGTTAGACTAGAGGTTAGGGATGAGAGACTGACTGCGCATATTAAGGTTTTCTAATGGCAAAGAGTATAATCAGATAACTATTACATATTCTAGCCAGTCAGTTTACTACCAGTCTTGGAGTTAAAAGTAAAAAAATGTCATGATGCTATAAATTGTAATGTATTAATACTGTTACTGCATTCTTGCAGTAAGTGCTCAAAATTTAATCTCACATTCTTTAGCCTTTCCCATAACCAATATTATTTAATGTTTGTTTTTCCTGACGAGAAGTTATGCATATGTCTTTTCAGCATTCAAACTGTCTATCCACAAGTGAAATTAATGCAAGAGTTTGTATTGGAGGATAAATTACAGAAGGGATTCTTAAGAATGTTTAACCAAAACTGTAATGTAACTTGAAAAGGAAATGGCAAAACTTAAATGTTATCTCAAGCAAGCATACTTTCATTCTTTGAACATTATCAAAATGTTTAGTTAAAATGACGTGCACTTCTTGAAAGATCACTGCATGTTGAAGGTGCATTCACTCTGGACAGACAGACATGTCTTCCTGCAAGTGCATGCTACCAGAAGGGACACAACTCCAAGAGCATTACCAGCTCACGGCCTACACAAATGGAGTTATAATAATTTCAGTTATAGGAGATGTCTTATGTCTAGGGTCATCTATTCTCTAGTTATGATAGACACAGTTGTGATAGATAAGGGGCTGAACAATAGCTGGCAGGGACTACCATTAACTGTGTGGGTTCAGGGAAACACTAGACATCAGGAAGACCTCTTTATTTTGTGTCTTAACAGCATTTAAATGTGTATGAGCCAGGTTAGCAGTCTACATAGAGTGACTCACGTTAACTTGAAAAAATGCCTGTTTCCATATACCCTGTAGAAAGGTACCTTTCATATCTTTTGCTCGTTGCAACAATTGTTTATATGTGTGTGTGTGTGTGTGTGTGTGTGTGTGTGTATGCATGTGTGCATCCATCTATCCATATATAGATAGATAGATAGATAGATAGATAGATAGATAGATAGACAGATAGATAGATAGAAACATATATGTGTGTCTGAATGTCATACCATCAAAAAATTAACATATTGAATGACAAGTGATTAAACGTGACTTGTTAAGCACCAGGGGCAATCACCCCTACATACCCTGCTATTTACATATAACAACTCCAAGATTGCAATACACTGGGAAAAAGGAACATTATTTGATCCCAACTGTATTGCGATCTCATATGGAAAAAAGGTGGTATGAGTGATAAAGCTGATTTTTGATCAGCAGTACAGATTTTTTTCTCTTCAACAATATGTATGTATATTTGCATGTATATACACGCATGCATACACACACACACACACACACACACACACACACACACACACACACACACACACACACACACACACACACATCGATAGATAGAAATCTGTGTGTGTGTGTTTATACACACTCATATATACATACATACGGTGAACTGATTATCCCAGATATTTTCCCTTAGCTACATGTGCATAGACGTCTGTCGCAGTATACCAGTACAAGTGATGAACATGATGTGTTACAGCAGCCTTAACATGTGATTGAAAAGGGAAACATGTACTCCTTACCACTTGCACACAGAAAATATCTTCCAGCATTTTGTTACCAACTACACTTGCCTGCATCAAGTGGATTATTGAAATCTGGCTTTGTGATATAGACGGGTGGAGCCTGAGGCTATCACCCAGCTGACCCTAGTTCAACTAGCAGCTCTTCAGCCAAGAAGGTGAGTGGGGTGAGACAGGAGCTGCATTTTGCCAGCTTATCCACTCTGGGAGGAAAATTGGGTTTTCTAACCATGACTGTACACAATCCCAACAATAAGAATGGTGCTGAATTCATGAAGCTGGTTAACACTACATTTTGTCATTGGAAGGAGATGCCAGAAATAACTGTTGTTAAGTGTGTTGGCACATTTGGTGAGAAGTAGCTCTGGCCGCTAATACCATATAAAATATCCCATGGTATCCAGGGCAGTGTATATAATACTGTTGGTTGCTTTGTTCTGACTGATATCCTCATCCCAATCCACCACTGGCACAGTCTCAGTACTGGGACATTAAGGTGAAAGGAGCTTTAGTGAAGTCCTAGGCAGCAGTTCATTATCAGCTAGAGAGGACATAGTTGGAGCCAATTTCTTTTTTATTTGGAAAAAAGAGAAGGACCTTCACATTTTTCCATCAGACTGCACTGGATATGTCAGCCTGCTGACAAGATATATAAGCTAACCTGTTTTCATATTTCATAGTCAGTTAGCTACTTTAGCAAGAATGTCTCTGAATCCCTTAGTTGTAGTGTCATGTACTGTGGTAGTTCATAGGATCATAGCTGGTTACTAGGCTAATGGCCCTAGAGCCTTCTGAAGCATAGTCATTTATGCCCCAATTTTCCCATTTATTAATGCTCATGGGCTAGAATGGCTTTGGTATATGCCTGTGCCTTAGGGCATCTACAAGCTAACTCTGTCCATGTACCAGTTCCATCCATTATATTAATTAGGCATACTTCACATAGCAGTGTCTAGGCATTGAAGTGCAGGCCAGTAGTAGGTGGTCTTTGCTGCTCTGCACCAGCCATTATACATGATTCACAATCACATGTACAGTCATTTGTTCAGCCATATTGTTGAACTTAATGTGATGTATTGAGAGGTATTACAGCTTTACGCATCAGGAAGTTCTGACTTTACTAACTATACAAGGATGATCAGGTGGGGCTAGTGCATCAACAGAGTATGCCCTTCAGAAAAATGGATGCCTGATATGGCCTTTGCCTGTCATTACCCAGGGGTACTGGCATCCCTTCAAGTTTAGGAGAATGCAGACTCAGATATTATGACTTGAAGCATTACTACCCTGAGCTTCATTAGCAGCAGAGGAAAAAGTTCAGTGTGAGTATCCTGTAATCTACTGTGACCCTTTATAACAATGCATTTCACCTTACTGACTGCATGCCTGTCGATCAAGTCTATGTATTTTCAGCAGAAAAAGTCCACATGGGATATAAGTGTGAAGGTGTTATCGGTCCGTGTCAGGTGGGCAGTGTGCAATTGCTATGACATTGTATATATTTTAAGGTATATTTGCAGTGTATGCTTTACTGAAGCTATGTATGCTAATCTCCTATTGAAGCTGTCTTCTCTGACACAGAATGTGAGATATAGCTATCAGTCAGTTCCGAATATTTTAAGTACAATATGCACATTATCAGGGAATGGTTATTTTTATGGTGTAGTTAATGATCCAGGAAATCAGTTAGTGTTGTTGCACAGGACTGACTGTCAGAGGTATTGGTGCTTCACATTGGTAGGAACAGTGCCCGTCCTCCCTTATTCTGACCATTTCATGATACAGGTGTAACAATGTAGAGATGAACACTTTTACCTTACTACACATCAGGAGAATGAGATATACACAATGGCTATTACAAGAGGCAGCACAGACAGCTTCAAAAAATCCATATCCTTCTCCTACATTTGAAGAAGGGACTGGGATGTTCCACAACCATTAAAAGTGTACCTACATTTTTGTAGTGTGGGGAAGGCTCAACAAATGTTAAATAAATTGAAACTACTAAAAATCAAGTCCCATTCATAGCAAATTCAATGACTATGTTACATTATTCTGTATTTATTTTTCATAAATAAATTGTCCCAGGCTGCGTCCTACATGAACTCCAAGAAGAGCTAAACCCAAACATAAAACTACTGTTCAATCTCAGCCTTACTACAGGATATGTACCCAAAGAGTGGTGTACAGCAACAGTGGTCCCTCTCCACAAAGGTGGTGCCTCAACGGACCCTGGAAACTATCGCCGCATAAGCCTGACTAGCTTGGTCTGCAAAGCTATGGAAAGGATCATCATGGACCTCATAAAAAAAGATATTGGGGACCTATAGACACTGGATCCTACCCAGTTCGGCTTTGTTAAGGGCAGATCCTGCCTCTTAAACCTGGTTGACTTCTTTGAAACAGTCACCAAGGCCATTGACGAAGGGAAGGTGGTCCACACAGCCTACCTGGACCTCGCAAACGCCTTCGATACAATACCCCACTCGGGCATTATAGATAAGCTCACCAGCTTAAATATAAACCCCTATGTCACTAGATGGGTTGCAAACTGGCTCAAGGACAGAACCCACATGGTTAGAATTGCTGGAGCCATGTCGGACTCCAAACCAGTTACAAGTGGCATCCCACAAGGCTCAGTCCTGGGACCTCTCTTGTTCGGTATATATTTCTCGGAGGTACAGGCCAACATGGAAGGACTGTGGCTGACCAAGTTTGCAGATTACTGCAAACTGGGTGCCATAATCGACTCTCCAGCCGACACAAGCATCCTCCAAAAGGGCCTCATAGAAACAGACAACTGGTGCCAGAGCCATGGCCTCAAGCTAAATGCCAAAAGTGTATAGTCATCCCTTTGGCAAAACAAAGTGCCCACAAATTACCACATAGGTGGTAATCCATTAAGTACAGAAGAAGTAATTAGGGACCTGGGGACCCAAGTTGATAGCAATCTCTCATTTGACAACCATGTGGCCAAAGTGGTTAGAAAAACATTTTATATAGCCCACCTAATCATGAAGGGATTCACATCTAGATTAGGGGAGATCATCGTGCCTCTTTACTCATCCCTCTTCAGGCCCATAATCGAGTACAATGCCCCTTTTGGGATGTACCTTACCAAACACCTGCAGCAACTGGAAAGAACCCAAAAGTACCTCACCAAGAGGATCAAAGGGCTCAAACAGATACCATATGCTGCCCGGTTAAAGAAACTCCAGCTCTACTCAGTGGCATACCGCCTGCTCAGAGGCGACCTGTGCCTGAAGTATAAAGCCATGTCCAACCCGGAATTAAGGGACATGCTGCACCTCAAAAAATCCAAATCCCATCGAGCTACACGCTCGAGAGACTTGAACCTCAGCACTGAAATAAATAGGACATGCTGGAGGGACAGATTCATAACCCAGAAGCTCCCTTCACTCTGGAATAAAATCCCAGTCCAGGTTAGGCAGAGTCCCTCATTGACTCTCTTCAAGAGGAATCTTGATGAGTGGATGGGAGATCGTAGGTTTACCCCGGGTATCACTTCTGTGTCACTGTTAGACAGAGGCACAGTATACTAACCTCGAAAAAGGGCATAGCAAAATTAATTTAAAATGGGTGGTAAAGCCAAACATACTCTGGCTAGGCTTATAAATGCCCTAGGGCAGATAGCCTAGTATGAACCTATGAACCTATGAACCTATAATTGAAAATATTATTTATTGAAAACAATGGCTAAAGGAACTCTTTTCTACACAAAGAAATAAATGGATTCTTGTCCATAATTTGAATACTAGATTTTTGAAAGCTGGGGTGACAGCAGTTAAACTTCAAAAGCCCCTATCAGTGCAAATCCAACAGTCTGACCAACTACATTGATCAAAACTAACTACAAACATTGAGAGACTGCAGTGAAAAACCAAGAACCTGAGCTGTACAACAAAGTGCAAAAAGATGGGAGTGGAAGCTCATAACAATATAGTGTGAGGGTGTTGTTATTTAGACATTTATCTAGGTAACAAACCATTTATGACAGCATTCTCCAGCTAAACTTAATGAATGTGAGTTGGATGTCTGTTGGAGATGCTGTTAGCCTAAAGCAGATTGTTCACATGTGAACTGGAATTGTATACATGTAAAACAAGTAATTATTCAGCCTAGGATAATCTGCTAAACTAACAGAAAAAGATCACATAATTCAAGTTCTTTAAACATACAATCCTCTGAAAATCCTATGATGAAGTCTCCAAGTTAGAGTACAGTGGTATTATCCACAATGTTCACAAAACAAAGAGCTATACAGAAGTTCTACTCTCACTCAGATTAACGTATCAGACTGTCAGTTCTCACCTAATCCAAGCCATTGAGGAGGTTTAAAATCAAACCTGCATGACTGTACTGTAGTATTAATAAACTATTTTTTTTTTATTTTATATTTGTTAACCAGGAAAGTCTGACTAGTAACAAAGCCAATTTTCAGCAGAGGCCTGGGGAGAAGTGCTCCAGACACATGTCTTTGTAATGTGGGAGGAAACCAGGCCACCTAGAGGAAACCCACACAAATGTGGGGAGAACATGCAGCTAAGAATCAAACCTGGAGAACCTCTTCCTTTGAGGCAACAATCACCACTGCGCCATCCAAATGCTATTTAATAAAAGGTAGAAATTACTGAAGCTATATAGCAAAACAAATGACCTCCAAACTAAGGAGAAATTCAAACAGCTAAATAAGAATATAAAAGGGGACATAAGAAAAATGAAAGCATCCCATGAGCTCACTCTAGCCACAGAAGTCTAAGGCAATCAGAATGCTTCTTTTTTTTTGTTGTTGTGTCTTTCCTCGGTTAGGGGTCGCCACAGTGGAACTCCGATCCGCTAATGATTGCAGTAGATTTTTACGTGCCAAGTAGCCGGCCCTGATGCACAACCTTCAACGAAGGTATGCCCATTCACGCATATCTCCACACATAAGACGCTCTAGCTGAGAACAGGACAACATCTTACTGTGAGGCGACAACGCTACTACAGTTCTTCTTTAATTATGTAAAAAAAAAAAAAAGAAATAGCAAACATTGCTCCAAACTTATAAATTCAAACTGTGGTCATGTTGTGGTCGAAGGTAAAGTGACTGTCTATGTGTGTACCCAGATCCCTCACTGCTGGGTCGACTCTTATAGGAATATTATCATCTGTTTACACTCTTCTTAGTACTAAAAAAAATAAATAAATAAAATAAAAAAAAAATAAAGGGTTTTCCATATATTTTTATCTCTCTAATGTTGTTTGTTCTCTGTATTAGATCTTAGCTTAAACCTACTAAAGGACTCTGTACAAGTTTATCTTACCTACAATTTAAACAATGTACTGTAACTCATTTTACTATTTGTATATATTGTATACTTTGTCACTGCCGATGCTTGGAGCTTTTCTCACTGGGCCTCTACTGAAAATGGACATATATCCAGTTAGACTAGCCCGGTCAAAAAATGTAAAATAAATAAAAATAAAATAAATAAAATAAGAATGGTACCAATAACTCAGAGCCAATGCATATTGCTAATATACTGGCTATTAAATTTAGTGCCAACTTCAAATCTGAGACATCTATTCCAAACCCACCTATCCTGATGGAATCATGTCACCAATAATCACAAGAAAGGACACAGTGAAAGTACTCTGCAAAACGAAGAGCACATTGTCCATGGGGCCTGACAACATATCAGGTTGCCTAATTAATAGCACTAAGTAAGCATTGGTGGACACACTCCTCAGACTCTCAAACCTGAGTCTAGCAACTGGCTTTGTCCCACAGGAGTGGTGCCAAGCTGTTGTAATGCCACTCTACAAGGGTGGCACCACTGTACACCTCAGAAATTGCAGATCCATCATCTTAATAAATCCAATATGCAAAGTTATGGAATGTACCATTGTTGACTTAATTAACTATGATATCAGAAATATTATCAAACTGAGTCCCCAGCAGTTTGGCATAGTCAAGGATAGATTCATAGACTTTTACTAGGTTAACAACCCCGGGGGTGGATTTCTAAGCCCAGCCAAATTTTCCTGAAAGAACAATAATGTCCTGTATTCAACTAGGACACTGGAGGCCAGAAATTTATAAGGTACCTCTGTCCATAACATAGATGTCAGGCCCAGTGTAAATTTTCTATTCCCCATCCACTTGTCTAGGTTATGCTTAAATTAATAGGCAAACTCAGCTTCACATGGATGAGAAACCTGTTCCACAGGATGGGCAGTCTCTGGGACACATATCTGTCTCTCCAGCATGTTTTGTTTAAGTTACAGACAAAATTCAGGTTCCTAGAGCTTGTATTTTTGGTACTCTTTGACTTACAAATATGTAGGAGATTGAAAAGTGTGCAGTTTGCAGATGCCTTGTAAGCCAGGCATATATCACCACTCAGCAATCTATAGGAGACTGAGTAGAGGAGAAAGGGCTTTAAGGCTCTGTGCATAAGGGAAGTTTGTTAAGCTTTGTATTCTTTTTGCAAGGAACCTTTGAGGTCGCATTTGCTGCAAACACCTGGTCAGGTACATACCAAAGGGAGCATTGTACTCTATGATTGGTCTGATAAGGGCAGGGTACAGTGGAATAATGACCTCTTTGGACCTAGATGCCATGCCCTTACTTAGAGGTTACATAACATAAAAGGATTTCCTCAAAACTGTGGCCACGTGGTGGTCAAAGGTAAGGCGACTGTCTGCATGTGTACCCAGAACCCTCACTGCTGGGTCGACTCTTAGAGGTTTATTATCATCTGCTTAGACTTAACAATCTTACCTGTAATAAATAGAAAAAATCCTGAGAATATGGCCTCCTACTCTCACTGTAGCTACCATAGTGAACCACAAACACACTGGGAAGCACAAGGCTCGTGCACCAAAAAATGCTCCAAAGCCTTGCCTAGATCCTGTCTAATGATTCCTGTATGAGGAGAAGCTGTCCACATAACATACCTTGGCCTGGCCAAGGCATTCAGTACCATATAACACTCAACTATAATAAGCCAATTGAATGAACTCCAAGTTGACATCTATGTGGTTAGGCCGATAGCTAAATGGCTTAATGATAGGACTCTTGCTGTGATAGTGGTCATTACATCCGCTGAGAACATAAAGCTGTCCCATGTGATCTCTATTGTTCAGTATCTACTTCTCTGATCTCCAGTTATCAAATGAGGATCTCTGGTTAACAAAATTCATGGATGATTGTAAGATATTAGTTGTTGTCATTATTAGTTGTCGTCATCAAGACAACCCCCTCCCCCTCAGCCTAACATGCATGCACTCCAGCAGGAGCTTGTACTTGTCAATAGCAGGTGTACTAAACATGAGCTCAAGCTCAGTTCCAAAAAGAGCAACATTGTAACATTTGGTAAGTACCCCTAAATCCTAATTAGAAATGTTGTGAGAGACCTGCACCTTACCTTATGAAAGCCTGTTCTGCAACACTACTGCTACTCACAACACTCAGACACGCATGTATCGTGCCTCTCAACCTCTTAGCACCAGATGCCTGGACAGAGCCAAAAAGTATGGAGGACAAAGGACCAAAAATAGGGATAGATTTTAAATATTGTTTGTATAAGCTTAGAAAGCTACTAGACTAACAATTTTTACATTAACATGCATTTTCTGAATGATATGAAACCTGAAATTCAAATATCATTCATTATTTAGTGATTTCGATGCTCAATGATTTGCCAGAAAATCCCAAATTTTATGAGGAACAGACCAAAAATATGAGTTAAAAATAATCTGGACATTCTGCAAAAATCTGAACAATTGAGAGGTATGATACAAACACACACACACACACACACACACACACACACACACACACACACACACACACACACACACACACACACACACATACAATCTCTCAAAAGACACATGCACAATACTAAATCTAGCTCCTTATTTCACCCTGACAGCAACCTGCATACACTTGCCTAAACATTCTCACCCCCAATTTCAAAACCTTCAGTATATCTGAAAGATCTGGTATTAGTTTCCCAAACCCACACTTGCTGTATCTGCATGCTTTCAATGTTCTATTCATTCAACATCTTAAAAGTTAGATGAACTGAACATTTTACACCATTGCAGCGATATTCACTCTATCGATGAGTACTCATACACAGTTATATAATATAAAACAAATGCACAAAGAAAAGGTTAACCAGACAGCTAAATATTTTTTTTTCATATCAAAATGTGCATTTTACAGGGAACCATAGCTAGTTATGAGGCTTGTAGTCCAAGGCACCAGTGATGAGCCTAACCTGAATTCCCAGTCGCCCCAAGTGCTGTCTGGTTAAGTGGCTTGTTCAAGGTCAAACAGCAGGTAAATGAGAGCTGATGGAATCAAACCTTGCATGACAGCAACAACAGTTCACAGCTTTAATCCTGTGTGCCATCTACCAAACCGTTGGTATGCACATCAAGGAGTTTTCTTCCCCTGAAACCCCACCCTAGAACTGTAAGGCGCTTAAAATTGTATATAGCAGGGGATGCAGGGGGTGGTGTTCCTCTTGTTGGATGTGGACTGTCATCTTTCGCTTACATTAAGTCAGTAAGGCCTAACATTAGAATTTCCAACTTTTTACTGTTCCCAAAGTTCAGAATTAAAATAATATTAAAAAACATCTCATCCTCTACAACTGACAGCCCCATCAGGATGTCAATCAAGACAGCATGGCCCAGAGATGTATGAACTATGACAGTGTGTCCTAAAGTAAATCGTCATTATATTGGGTAGTAGTAGTATTTTATTGGTTATGTATTTTATTGAGCCTGCTGCTTCTTTTATTTGATATTTATATTTACAATATGACATAATTCTGTGAATGCATCAGTCTGAAGAATTTCAGTTTACAGATGAAGATGCTAACTATAACATAAAATACAACTTTTTTTTAACTTTTGTCTCTGGTCTTGCTATGAACATGTGTAAATTTGTACACTTCAACCAGAGGTACAAACATACTGAACCTTGCTCTCACGAATATGGGAGAGCGCTGCACACCTGTGTTACATCCTCACTGCTGAGGTTGGATCACAAAGCTGTCTCATTCAAAATTAAAATCAACTAGGAGAACCCAACAAAACCTGTTACAGGTAAAATCTATTCTAAAACAAACTATGTCCTATAAGCCATCTTATCCAGAGCTCACAACAGCCTATGCAGACTTATTCACAGAAACACTATACAAACATGTAAATGGCTGCATAGAGGCTGCTGTACCTACCAGAAGAAAGCCAAAAACAAACCACTTGTGTGGAATCCTAATCTTAGTACCACATATAACAGAAGGAAAAAAAGTTATGGCCAAAGTCAGAAAGAGCAACTAAAAATTTTAAGAGATCATCATCATCATCAGCCCCCCTTTTTCCCATTTTTCTACATGGGGTCAGAGTGTCGTGTTAACTGTCACCATCTCTATTGAGTCAGTGTTACACTCCTGCCTTCTTCAACACTCATGTCAGACTGTCACAGATCTTCTCTCACACAATCCAGCCACCTCTTTGCTGGATATCCTTATTTCCTCTTACCTTATTCCTTTCTGTCCCAAATCTTCTTCACCAGATTGTCTTCTGCTTTTCTGTACATGTGCCCAAACCACTGTAATCTGTTTTCTTTGATATTTTCTGCAGTTGGAGATACTTTGGCTTCTGCTCTTATGTCCTCATTTTTTCATCTGTCCCACAGTATGCATACTACCATCTGTCTCAAGACACTTAATTTCTATCACCTCTAGCTTCCTCATCTGCTCTGCCTTTACTGCCCAGGTTTCTTTATCATAGACAGTAGTACTGGTCTCACCACTGTTTTGTACACCTTACATTTCAGTTTCTTTGGCATTCTTGTGTTATACACTACACCTGATACTCTATGCCAGTTGGCTGCATCCCCTCTGATTCTAACTTTGACCTCTTTATTCAGACTTCCCTTCTCCTCAACCACCCCTCCCAGATACTTGAAGCTGTTAACCTGTTCCACTGTCTTCCTTTCTATCTCAATTCTCAACTTCTTCTGATTTCCCCAGTTTGCTGCTGTTACCACTGCCATATCTATACTTAGTTTCATCCAACGTGCCTTCTGTTTTGCATTCCATTCCCCTAGCCTTTGCTGAAGTTCTTGCTCAGAGACTGTCTGTAATTCCACATAATCTGCATACAGAAACTTTGTTGATCTGTCCCCAATGAACTGCTTGTTAATGTAGTCCATCACCAGTATGAACAGCAGTGGGTTTAGAGCTGAACCCTAATGTACAACTGCTCTCACTGAGATCCCCTCTGTGAAACCAAAGACTGTTTGTACTCGAGTCATTGTATCCTTGTACATAGCCTGCACTAATTCTACCAATGTTTCTGGGACTTCAAACCACATTAGTACTGCCCAAATCACTATTCTTGAGACCTTGTCATATGTTTTCTCCAAGTCTAGGAATGCCCAGTTGGACTCTTTTCTCATCTCTAACTTCTTCTCAACTATCTGTCTCATTGCAAACATTGGATCAATTTTGTTTCTGATCTGAATCTGAACTGGTCATCTGCCATCTTATCTTCTACTACTCTGTATCCATTTACCAGTCACCCTCTCTAGAACTGTCATGCAATGTGACAGGAGTTTGATACCTCTGTACTGTCCACAGTTGTGGCTGCCTCCTTTGTTCTTGTGCACTGGCATGAGTATGCATATTCTCCAGTCATCTGGGATACATCCTTCTTTCCACACTGTCATGACTATCCTCAGGAGCCATTGCACCCCTATCTGACACAACAGCTTGATCATATCTACTGTGACCTCATCTGAGCCTGCTGCTTTTCCTGACTTCATTTTTCTTAGTGCTGTTCTTACTTCTTTTAAGTGTTCTTCTCATCTTCTTTCATCCTAGTCTATGTCTGGGGCATTGGAGATTATTTAGGGTTTTCTTCATTCAGACGCTGCTGGAAGTAGATCTTCCATCTGCCTTTGATGCCCTGTGGACTGAGCAGGTTGCTGCTGGCATTCCTTATGAAGGGTGTCTGACTGTCTTCTTTAGCTTTCTGTCTTTGCCATGCAACGTGATAACATTTCTTTGTGACACCTACTGAGTCCCTTTCCAGAAGCTGGTAGAGTGCTTCCAGTGCCCTGTTCTTTGCTACTGCAACTCCTTTCTTACCCTGTTCTTTGCTACTGCAACTCCTTTCTTAGCTTCTTTGTTAGCCAACCAGTATTCCTTCCTAGCTTAGTCTGTCTTTTCTATCTCCCACTTTTTTTTTGCACTCCTTTCTTTTAATGATTTCCTGGACTTTTGCATTCCACCATCATCTGTCCTTATGTACCTTACTTCCATACATGGCTGGCAACATACCTGTTCTGTAGCCCTCTCACATGCTATTTTGAGGTGCTGCCACTCTTCTTCAGCTCCACCTATTTTCTCGTCTCCTTGGGCTGCTAGAGCCCTGAGTAACTCCTTGAACTGTTGTGCTTTCTCTCCAGTCAACTTCCAGGTCTTCAGGTTGGTCTCTGTTGACCTTAGAAGCCTTGTCTGACCACTGCTTGTACCTGATCATGGCAACCAGTGGTTTATGCTGTGGGCTAACTGCTTCACTGGGAATGACTTTGCAATCACTGATTCTACCCCAGTGTCCTTTCCTTACTAGGAGGAGGTCTACCTGAGTTGCATGTTGGACACTCAAGCCATTTGCAAGACAAACATCTAGAATGGTCTATCCTTCTTTATTCCTGATGCCTCACCAATGGGGACCCAGGCAGTCCTCATACCGTATTATGTCTGTTCCAATATGTGCATTTAAATCACCCATTATCAACACCAATTCATGTTGTCCTGCTTTAGGTAGTAGGTCATGCAACTGCTGTATGAATGCACTCTTTTCCTCCCAATCACAACCATGCTGTGGGGCATAGGCTAAGACTATGAATACTGCCCTAGCATTAGGATCTATATTATAAGATCAATGGTTGAAAACATCGAACAACATATGGTCTACACCATATGGTCGATGTCTTCAAACATCGACCTTATAAAACGACAAAAAGAAAAGAAAAGAAAAAAGTACCCTAACAGGTTTAAGCAGGGGTGCAAGCCCCCCTGCACCCCCCACACCCCCCGCTACTTAAATATACCAACTATGAGACCACACTACATTGCAGTAAACAGAAATCTACCCTTACGGAGATGTCCGTTTACATGCTCGAGATTCTGAGCGTTCGATATTCTTGTGTCGACAATGTCAGATTCGACATTGTCGGCTTTTGAGAATATAATATAGACCCTATCATTAGGCTAGAGTCTAATTGCCATGAGTCTGTCACTAATTCTGAAGCCTCTCTCATCACAGTTCCCACACTATTTCTAGCCTGTCCCCTCTTGAGTAGTAGACTCTGGAGCCCAAGCCAAGTGTCTTTGCTGCATTGCCCTTCCATCTTGTCTCTTGGATACATAAGATGTCCAGCCTCCTCCATACCATCATGTCATTCACTTCCAAGCTATGTCCTGTCAGTGAACTTACATTGAGTGTAGCAATTCTTAGTTTAGGTTTGGCAGGTTGATTGGTTTTGCATTCAGCTTTCGCTCAAAAGAGCTATCCCAGGTAACCCAGGCTGGGAAACTGGACACTGGCAGGCAGTAGCTTATTGGCACAAAGCTGCTGGGCTTTAAAGCGGGCACACACACAGGCCAATAGGGGCACATAACCCCTCCCACTATTAACATGGGTCCCTGGGATAGGTTGGAGTAGGGCGGGTCCTCAACCCACTTATCACCGGTAACTACATATGCCCATTTTTGGCGACCATTAGTCAACATGATCAAATCACCTAGAGCCATATTTTACACCATTGAGTGGCTAGCCCTGCCACAGCATGCAGTCTGTGATCCGTGTTCTCCTATCTTGAGGATACTGCACACCACAGTAAATGCCCAAAGTGGTTGGTCTATACAACCCCTATAAGAGGCAATTTAGATTGTGTACTGTTGCCCACAGCTCCATTCATTGGTGAGATTGAGAAGGAAACAGCATATTTATGGAGGTGGAAGGAACCCCACAGAAACACAGGGAGAACATGCAAACTCTAAACAGGCATTGTCTGGAAGTCAGGAGCCTTGTATCTTGTGCATGGGAGGCAAAGACCTTAACCATTATGCAAACTGGTTTTGTAACTTCCATATATCGATTTGTCTTGTTAACAAGCAATATTTTACATGCAATACTAAATTATTCATTTTTCTACAGCAGCATCTGTTCTTGATTCAGCTACAAGCTCTAGCAGTGCTGTTTGTTCACTTAAGATCCTCTTGCTCTTTTTATTTGCTTATTCTCTGGTATTAATCCCTAGTAGGGAAGGCAGTGTCCAATCTGCAGTCCAGATGTCTTCTTGGCTTCAGCACAGTCTTCTTCCTTTCCCCCTAGTTATTTGCCCCAAATATCTTGGTTCCTTTATCATTTTTCTCCAGTGAATTCCAGACCCCTCCTGTCTGTATTCTGTACCCCTACCTGCAGTGATCCCCACTAGTAAAATCTCCATTCTCCATTCTCATGTTGGCTTAGTTCTTGGAATACTTTCTGCTACTTTATGAATATAATATATTCTGTATCTTCCTCTTCTTCTTCTTCTTCTTCTTCTTCTTCTTCTTCTTCTTCTTCTTCTTCTTCTCCTTCTTCTCTTTCAGGTGTTCCCATTAGGGGGTCTCCACAGCGGATCATCTGTTTCTATTTCTTCCTGTCCTCTGCATCTTGTTCTGTCACACCAACCCCCTGCAGGTCCTCTCTCACCACATCCATAAACCTTATCTTAGGCCTTCCTCTTTTCCTGTTACCTGGCAGCTTCATCCTTAGCATCCTTTTTCCAATATACCCATCATCCCTCCTCAGCACATGTCCAAACCAACGCAATCTCGCCTCTCTGACTTTGTCTCCAAACCGTCCAACCTGGGCTGACCCTCTAATATACTGATTCTTAATCCTGTCCATCCTTGTCACACCCAGTGCAAATCTTAACATCTTCAACTCTGCCACATCTAGCTCTGACTCCTGCCTTTTTGTCAGTGCCACTGTCTCCAACCCATATAACATAGCTGGTCTCACTACCCTCTTGTAGATCTTCCCTTTCACTCTTACTGATACTCGTCTGACACAAATCACTTCTGACACTCTTCTCCACCCACTCCACCCTGCCTGTACTCTCTTCTTCACATCTCTCCCACACTCGCTATTACTCTGAACTGTTGATCCCAAGTATTTAAACTCATCCACCTTCGCCAACTCTACTCCTTGCATCCTCACCATTCCTCTATCCTCCCTCTCATTCACACACATATATTCTGTCTTATATTCTGTATGGTTGCTATTATTCTCCTTAAGGATCTGTATCCAAAATTCCACTCTCTATTACCTGAACTTTTACCTTCTATCATCATCCCTTTACATTTTGAATTATAACCTTATGTTTGTATTATGTATATGAGCCTTAACAGTGTAGCTCCAAAATATTCCTTCAAATCATGTAATCCTAAACTACCTTGTTTTAACGGAAGGGTCAACTTATTCAACTTATCTCTTGCCCTCTTCCCCTTTAAGATAAATTCCTTCAACTCTTTATTAGTTATTGTCCACAACTTCTTCTCAGGCATGTAAGCCTGGCCAGAACAAAAAACGAAAGGGACTAAAACATTTTCACTGTTTATATCTTGCTATCCATGTCCATAAACAACTTTCCACTTTTTAAGTTTTTGTATTATCTTTTTGTTTAGACTCTCCCCCACATATCCTTAGCTTACTCTTAAAAAATATTATCCTGGGTATTTCTGAACCAATTTGTGTGCGGGTACATAATTTACAGCTATAGCCTTTGTTTTACCTTCAGTTGTATATCCCAAAAAGACTTGAAATGTTCTCAAAATGTTCCACCACACTGAGATGTCCTTTTCTGGATTTATCAGGTACAAAATAATATCATCTGCAAGTAAAGCCAACTTTTCTTGATTATCTTATCAATTACATCCTAGCATTTCTGAGCCCCTTACAATGTTTGCCAAATTTACATTGAGTGAAGCATAAGACCTCACTAATACAATTAAACAGGAAGCTAAGAGGACTAATTCAATCTAACAAGGCCAATTACAAGGTCAAGATAGCTTTTCAGGCCAAAGGCAACCACAAAACCTTCTACAGCTATGTCCAAAACCTCAAACATAACATACAAAAGTGTGCAGAACTGGTTGTAAATGATACAAATTAGGAGCTGTCATCAAATCCTACACTGACACAAATGACCTTCAGGAAGGGCTGACACACACAAACAACTGGTGTCAGAGCCATGGGCTACAACTAAATGCCAAGAAATACATAATAGTATCCTTTGGGAAGTCATCCACTCCTGGTAACTATCATATCAACAACACACCCCTTAGAGCTGACCCAGTAGTCAGGGACTTAGGCACATACATAGACAGTAATATAGCCTTTCACCATTACATGTCTACAGTAGTGAGGAAATCGTTCTACGTTGAACAACTTATAAACAAAGGTATGGCATTTAAGTCGAAGGAAGTCATTGTTCCACTGTATTCAGCATTTATCAGACCTATAATTAAGGGCAATGCCCCCTTTGGTATGTACCTAACCAGGCATATCTAACAGTTGGAACATCCACAGAGGTTTCTCACTAAAAGAATACAGAACATAAGTAAAATGTCCTATGCAGACCATCTCAAGGCCCTATCCTTGTATTCTGTCTCCTACAGGCTTTTAAGGGGAGATCTATACCTGGCATACAGAGCATTGTCAGACCCCACTCTGATGGACCTCATGCATATCCACAGAACAAACAGTGCCAGAATTACCCATTCTAAAGACTTAAACCTTGCCTGTGACATAAATAGGACCTGTTGGAGAGACAGGTATGTATCTCAGAGACTAACCTGACTCTGGAACAGGCTCCCCATCCATGTGAAGCAGAGCTCCTCCCTAACCCAACTGAAGTGCAACTAGGATAATTGGATGGGGAACAGGAAATTCATCCCTGGTTTAGCACCTATGTCTCTAATGGACACAGGCAGTCTGTAAATGGTTCATCTCCCACGCTCCGGTTTGTAAATGTTGATTAATGATTAATGAGTATTGTTTCATCTCATAAGCCCCTGCTTCCACTTATCAAAGATTTCAGAACTTGTCAGAGATTTGGGATGCATGGCTAGGCTTAAAAAGACCCTTGTGGTCATTAGTCTAGTAAGGACCTATGAACCACCTTTACTGAGTACAGAGAGCTAGAGAATCTGCTCAATAATAAATTCAGATCAAACTTTAACCACCCCCAACTCTTGCCCCGTTCCAGCCATGGTGAAATTGCTGCCAGCATAACCCCCAAACTAAAAGCAAGGAAAGGGTTATAACAGTGTTCACTAAGGCTAAAAACACAGCCACATTGGGATCCTACAGTATCTCAGATTGTCTCCTAAATAACCTGAAACATGACCTATCAGGACCACTTAAGTCACTTTTCAACTACAGCTTCAAAACAGGTTACATTCCAAACAGATGGGGGATGGCAACAGTTAGCCACATTCACAAGGGTGTTCTTTCAACTAACACCAGAAACATACCTCTCAACTGCCCAGATTTTCAAAGAATGTTCAGATTTTTGCCTCATATTTTTGGCATGTTCCTCAACACAAATCATTTTATTCTAGTAACTTTGTAAGTTTATTAAAACAATATTTAACATCTGTCCCTGTTTTTGGGCCCTTGTTCTCCTAGGTATATTAGGCTTTGTTCAGATTTCTAGTACTAACAGGTTGAGAGGTAAAACCAGAAACCACAGAACCATTAAACCGAGTAGTCTAATATGCAAAGACATGGAATGAATTATCATGGAAATGATCAACAAAGCCATTGGCAACCTACAGATAATGGACCAATCCCAGTTTGGCTTTTATCAAAGGAAGGATATGCCAACTTAACCATGAATTCTTCTTTGAGAAGGTAACCAAGGCAATGGAGGAAGTGGGAAAATGGTGCATACTGCTTACCTTGACTTGGCTAAAGCATTCAACACTCAGATATTGTGGAAAAAAACTCACTGAACTAGGTATAGATCACTACACAACTTGCTGGATTGCCAGTTGGCTCATAAATAGAACCCAAGTCAGGATTGATGAAACCACCTCCAGCAAGAGGCAGGTCAGCAGTGGAGTGCCATAAGCCTCCATGCAGGGCCCACTCCTGTTTGGCATCAACTTCTCAGAAATCAAGAATAATGTCAAGGTCCTCTGGGTTATCAAGTTCATAGACAACTACAAATCTGGAGCTAACATAAATCACCCGCTTGACACTAACATCCTACAAGAGGGTCTAACACAGACAAATGACTGGTGATAAAGCCATGGATTAAAACTCAAAATAAAGAAGTGTATTATAGCCCCTTTTGGGAAAATGTCTACCTAGGCAAATTACTCCATTAATAAGACACCCCTAAGAGTTGATCCTGTAGTTAGAGCATATATAGACAACAATCTGGCCTTTGACTAACATGTAGCCAAGGTAATAAGAAAATCATTCTATCTTGACCAACTTATAAATAAAGGTATGGCATCCGGGTCCAGGAAGGCTAAAGTACCACTCTACCCATCCCTTATCAGACCAGTCATTGAGTATAATAAACCCTTTTCCATGTACCCGATTAGGCATATGCAACAGAATGCCCACAGAAGCTCCTCACCAAAACATTTCAGGGTATTAACACACTGTGTTATAGAGATTGCTTAGAGTCCTGTCTCAGTCTTTACAGGTTATTGACAGGTGATCTGTGCATGGCTCTTATGGATAAAGGTTGACAATAAACACTTCCTAACTAACACCCCCACATAAATTTTTAGCAACTTTCTAATAAAGATACTTCCCCTAAAGAACATACCTGCCCTCCAATTAAGATGCTCATGTTACAAGATGATCGAAATGGGTTGGGTTGCATGGCTAGGCTTATAAAGGCACTATTGGTCATTAGCTTAGTATATAACTATGAACCTAAATATAGATAGATAGACAGACAGATAGATGTGTGTGTGTGTGTGTGTGTGTGTGTGTGTGTGTGTGTGTGTGTGTGTGTGTGTAATTAAAATGTGTTCATGTTTATATAGTTCTATATCTATCTATCTATCTATCTATCTATCTATCTATCTATCTATCTATCTATCTATCTATCTATCTATCTATCTATCCATATGTGTGGATACACACACACACACACACACACACACACACACACACACACACACACACACACACACACACACACACACCTCATCTTATAAGTCTTGGACTTAATTTTCTCTATATTTTTCTTTTAAGTTGCATCTCACAGGAGAACAGGAAGGTTTGACATTCACTGGATTACTGTCTCTTCTCTGATTTTTTTTTTGTTAATTTTGTGACTCACTTACAGGTCTCCTTAATAACAAGAGAACATCTCCTGAAACAATATCATGAATACAAATCAGATTATATATTACTACTCAGTAAATAGTATATCATATCATTTTCAAAGACACAGATTGTTTATTTTATTTTATTTTTGTTCATTGATTAACCAAGTATGTACTCCAGGCTTTAGTTCTTTACTTTAGCGTGAAGAGGAAAAACATGAGTGAGTTTCTCAGAGATGCAGCTTACAGGAGAACTTAAAGTCTCAGAATTGACAACAATAAAAAAAAAAATAAATATCAGAGAAAAGACAGAAGACTAGTGAATGTTAAACTTTGCTGTTCTCCTGTAAAGTTGTATTTTGTAGCGAGGCAATCCTTCTTATGCACCAAAACATGGAAGCTGCACCACCCACCCTTGTGGTTTATGTATACTAACTTCAAAATGGAAGTGCCTCAGAGAAATGGGAATGCTCTAACACAGCAGTCTCTGATTTAGTATAAACAGAGCCACTTTTCATACACTCAGTCTTATATTTTTGGGACTTGCAGATACAAGCCTTGGACTTAAAAGTGGTTACAATTTCAGAGGCTGTCATATTACAGTAATGACTTTTATTACAATAAAAGCTTGGGAGTAAAAACTGGAGACTCCTTTATTTTTCAGACTGGAGCTGTTTGGGGTGGCCTATAACATTTTTATTGATCTGCTTGTGTGTGTTTTGAGTGCCTTGGATGTGTTTAGCACATATCCAGCAGTCTGTGAATTCTCCATTTAATGTACAACAACTTCTGTAAGTAGGCTACTTTATAAGATTCATGTCTGATAGATCTCTTGGACATCTGCAAAACAAACAGAACTAGAAACTTTATATTCAAGGACCTGAAATTTGCCTGTGACATAAATAGGGCATGATAGAGAGACAGAAATGTGTCTCAAGGGATCCCTACCCTGCAGAATAAGTTCTGCTTACAGATTAAGAACAGTTTATCCCTGACCCCGTTCAAAAGTAACATTCATCACTGGATGGGAAATCATTAATTCATCCCTGGTATGGCCACCATGTCTCTGATGGACAGAAGTGAACAGTAAGTAAATGAATCCCTAACTAACATACCCCTCCCCCTAAAAAAATAAATAAATAACACTTAGCTACCTCTTTACTAACATGCCCAATCATATAGGCGTTCTAGGGACTTGGGAGCAAAACTGAGTTGGGTTGCACGGCTAGACTTGCAAAGACCTTGGTGGTCATTAGCTTAGTAGAAACCCACAAACCTATGAACTTATAAGTAACAGAAGAGTTTAAATTGTACAGTATTTAAGTATTCACTAGTTCATCTACAAACATTTGAGTGGTAACCAAGTTCCATGACATCCAGCATATGGTGGTCCTAACTTAAACAACTTTCACTTAAAACAGTACATCAAGTAGTTACATGCAGACCTCTCAACTGTCAATATTTTGAAGGGACATTCTTATTTGTGTAGCTTGATTTGCCACACACATGATGATGTACCCACTTTTGGAGGCATGTCCCTATTTTCAGGCTTGATTTACACCTTCACACAACTTACCCCTCAACACACCTGATTTTTCAACTTGTCTAGTACACAGAAAACTGCATGGCCAACATAGTAGTGGCACAAATAATTTAAAAGAAGACATACGTTACACAACTCCCCCTTTTTCGGAAACAAAAATCAATTACATTCTGTGGCAGAATTTTGCAATACAGTTCATTAATGTCCATACATTTTGCACTATCTCTTCGATAATATGGTTTTAGTTTTCCATCATTTTGTCACTCTGTTTTTTTTAACATGTGCTTTTAATACTCCACATTTCTACTGGAAGCAGAAAAAGTTGTGTTATTTTTGGAATTCTAATGTTATTCTAATTTGATGTCCAGATTTTTGCTAGATGTATTTACTTTTCAAGGGTCTTTTATCTATTTTCAACATCTGCAGGATGAGAGGTATTCACGTATCAGAATATGACAAACTTTCAGAATGTGTTCCATGTTAAATTATGGGGCAGAACTAGGGTTACTACAGGCTCTCAGCAATAGCAAATACATTGCAAGACGTTTGGAACTTAAATTTCTTCTTGAGGAATAGATATGCTTTAAACTTCAATCCACTAGCATAGTAAATTTTCTTGTCATACTTTTAAAAAAATCCACTCCTCTTTCTTGAATAGGGCTGCAGAAGCGAGGTCTCAGAATTAAAATACTTAAAGTCATCATTTCAAATCTTTTAAGATCTCACTCTGAAATCTTTGCAAGAACAAGGAACTTAAAGTACAGAGTTCTTCAACATCAGGCATTTGTTGATTACATGGAAAAAGGAACACACAGCATTTTCATTTTGTTTTATAATCCATAAACAGATTAATTCCCAGTGTGTAACACTTGTGAACAAAACTTCATTGATCCTCAGCATGTTTTCTGAACTCGATGTCACATCCGATGTCGGTATACATTTATGATATCATTCATGAGCACTGTTCATCTTGGAGTAGGGTTAGAGTGCTGAAGAATGCTGAGCCAAAGCCTTAAGTGATTTCACTGTCTTTGATATTCAAAGGAGTAAGACCCTGTATGAAGCTTTATACCATTGCATAGTCATAGTACTCTGTTCATGGGGTAGAGCTGCAAATAAGACCCCCCACCCAACAACTGTACATGGTGCACCATAGAGTATTTGGTTATATCAACTATGTAATTACAGGAACAAAACCCTATACCTTTCATAAGGGTATCACACTGACCGCATAGATCCCCTTTTCTTATTGATGTACTTCTCAGCTAAATAAAATATGTAAAACCTTCCTTTTCATAGTCTGCACATATCCCCCCACCAAACATAGTGATGCCACGGAACACCATTCAGTGAGAGCTCCCAGAGTACCACATCTCATCAGTACCATAATACTGCAATGAGCTCAGCACTGCTATCATGCATAATGAATGATACAGCACAGCAGCGAGTGGTTAATGATTGGTTCCCTGCTGCAATGTGCTGCATTTCAATACCAGAAGTGCAACATAGTAATAAAAATGTCTTTAGCACATGTGCACAGGTGTACTTTGATGTGCCTTTCATAAATGCAAACATTCCACTTATACCATAATTTGGTATTGTGGTCCATGTTTATGAATCACAGTTCAGAATACCAGCATAGTAAACATACTGAATAAATTGCTTGTACATGTATGTGCACTGGGTTTGTGAACTATAAGGCTTATTCAAACAAATAATAATATCAGACAGCTCCAGTTTTCATCCTAGTAAGCATTAGTTCAACAGTTAGAAAGGCCCTAATTTCCAGTACTTTGTTATTACAAAAATTCACATTCATTACTGCTACTCTTGAAAGGTGTCATCTAGGACTTGATGTTTGTACCATGTTAACTCATACATACCCTGACTCCAGAACAGCTATTCACCTTCTCTCCTTCATTTTCCTCATTATCTGGAATGCATTTCTATACAACAGATGTCTAGCTCTCTATTCTGCCCTGTGCTAAATTCAGATCTCATACCCTTTCTCCTCAACTTTAAATTTTGGAGCAAAAATAAAGGAAGCCAATTTGCCAGTCTATTACACCTAATTTGAGCAAGCCAGTCAGGTTAATTCTTTAAAATCCACACTTTCTTAAACTGTAGCAAGCATTTCACTTCAGGTTACTCCACAGATTACTTTTTTAATTTTCAAGTCACTCTTTGTTGTGATTTATTTTCCCATTAAGTATCACATACCATGACTTTATTACTTTCCAAAATTAGCAATAGTTTTAGTTATTAGTTTGAGAAATACCTTTGCTTTTATGTCAGGAATGATGAATAATGCCTTCTTAAATTTTTGGGTGATACAAACATACATACATGTGTGCACACATACACCAGGTACACACACACACGCACACACACACACACACACACACACACACACACACACACACACACACACACACACACACACACACACACATACCTCCCATGCACACACACACACACACACACACACACACACACACACACACACACACACACTCACACACACACACACACACACACACACACACACACACACACACACACACACATATACCTCCCATGCACACATACACCAGGTACACACACACACACACACACAGACACACACACACACACACACACACTGACACCAGGTACACACACACACACACACACACACACACACACACACACACACACAAACACACACCTCCCATTCAGACACACTCACACACACACACACACATACACACACACATACACACACACACACACATATACTTCCCATGCACACATACACCAGGTACACACACACACACACACACACACACACACACACACACACACACACACACACACACACACACACACACACACACACACACACACACACACACACAGAAAATCTCTCTGTCTGTCTCTGTTTCACTGATTGGTCTGATCTGGATCATTAGTCTCCAGCCCCCAAGCTTCATACTTTTTTTTCACAATGATATTTTTTCTTTTTTTACACTTTTTTAGCGATTAGGAAAGTAATCAGGTAGCCCTTTTGCTCATTCTAGTCTGACTACTAGAAAAAATGTTGCATAACAGCTCTCAATATCCCCCAGAAACAATATAAACACAGAGGAAGATAGCCTACACTGGTTATTCACCAGCATTCCTAACTAAAAAAAATGACATTGAGAGACCTAAATATTGACTGATAAAACTTTACCTCCAACTTTTCCAGTTCCAGTATTAACCTATATGGCCTTACAAAGCTACCCACCTCACGCAGTAGATAATAATACAACTTGTGACAAGAGCTCTACCCTAGACTGGATAATTTGCTCCACTTAAACTCATAGACTAATCACCCATCATGTTAAATACCACAACTGAAAATGTATCTATATTCTCTCAAATTTCAGCCCAGAAATCTTAAAATCAGCCCGATAATCCATCAGTTAGTCTAATCTAAAATCCTCTCCTTGGATGAATCAGTCCTAACTTTCAAAACAATATTCTTAACTATTTTAAATAAATAGCACTTCTCAGAAGGAGTTAAGAACAACCATGTCCCATGACTCTAACAATACTAGAAATCTTATGCATAACAGAAATAAGGCCAGGAAAAATGGTGAATTAACAAAGTACCAAAACTTCTGTAGGAGTTTAGAAAAACAGTGACAATAAACAACATATTTTACAATAATCAAAAAAATGCTGTCAAGCTGTCACAGTAGCTATATTTTTATTAATCAACTGTTAAGTGCTTGGATTCGTGCATATTCAAACTTCATCAGAAGAATTAAAAACCTCTTTATACCTTTTTAAATCATTCACCAATCAATGTCAACCACTAATGAATATGAATTGCCTAAATCATTAGATAAAAATCACCTCCCAATTAAAAATGCCTAACATCAACCTTTATAAAATACATATAATTGTATATACAAAAGGTTGTTACAACCCGGGCCACCACTGAAAATGGGCTAATAACCCAGTCGTACCTTCCTGATAAACAAATTTAAAATAAATAAGTTCATATAAACTAGTTTAAAAGTTGATATTTTTATTGCAATGGCATGCCAGTGGTTTTATTTGATTTGTACTTTGTGCTGTTTTGTAAGTTTTTGGTTCTAACATTACAATAATCTTCAGAACTGCCATAGACATAATCCACCTAAACATCTGGCCCCCCATCAAAAATGTAATCCATCCAGGGACAAAAAATAATTCAAATACTTCACCTAAAGTCTCCCAACTTGAAATTGCTGGCCAGTTTAATATCTATTTCTAAGACAGCATTGTTGTGCTTACCAAAAACAACCCTAGCATCCATCTAACCCCATACACACCCCAAAACTCTTGCACTACTACACTACTTTTAAGCTTAAAAGCTGTCCCTACTTCATATATATAAATATATTAATTCACAATTTCAAACCCATAATTACCATCTGCTTATAAGCTTCCATAGAATTTCTCAAGATAGCAGCTACTATAGCATATCCAGTATCAGTACTTGCAAACAGGTCAGTACAAGAATCCACTGTTCCTGCTCTCTGGAAAAAGTCATATATAATCCCAATACATGGGGGGGGGCTCAGTAGAAATATCCAACTTTAGACCTATTGCCATCTTATTCACTCTCATAAAACTATTGGAAAAATGTACACACAAGCAACTTCTCCAATACCTACTTCAACAACTATTGACACCTATACAATATGGCTTCCACCAGGGACACTGTACTACCTCTGCCCTCATATCCTCCATAGACACCATCAACAAGGATAGGGACAATGGTAAATTTGCATTCACAGTATTTCTAGACCTCACTAAAGGCTCCTTTGACACAATAAACTCCTATACAAAATGCCTTCCCTTGGCCTCTCACACTTTACCCTCCCCTGCTTTAGAAGCCACTTTTCTGCCAGATAACAATCTCTTAAATGGCTCTGTACCCTATTTCCTTTCCAACAAGTTGCTACAGGTGCATACCAAGACTCTATTCTCGATCCCCTGCTGTTTAATATATTCACAAAAAATCTGTATACTGCATCCCAACAAGCCTCTCTCAAACAGTACACAGATTACTTTATTCTCATTTTTCCTCTGACAGCTCAACCCATCTTCAAAAAATAACACAGGCAGCTTTTAACTCCATTGAAAGGTTGTTCCAACATGCTCAGTTACTGCTCAACCCTGAATAAATTAAACTATTTTCCCAACTAGCATAGCCTTAGCAAAAGTAGCTTCAAATCACCTCCCTAAACACCACTGACACTGAAGTAGTATCTCAACTAAACTGCTTAGCATGGCCATATATGACAGCCTAAAATTTGACCTACATATTCTAAATGTAATTAAAAAAAAATCAAAACTTGCTCTACATAGCAAAAAAAAAAAAAAAGTCCTGAATACTAATACTAAAGTAACCCTAGTTAACCCTTCCCTACTACCTTCACTTCTGTAAGGAGCACCCATCCTCACAATCCTTCAAATGTCCCTAAAAACTAAACTTGAGCAATGTCATAACAGGAGTGCATGCTTTTCTACATACAAACCCAGTCAAAGCCACCACCGTACTGTACTAAGAGAACTAAATTGGAAAGAAGTACCTCAATATCTGACATATACCCAGTTATTCACAGTACAAAAAAATAATAAACAGTACTTCAACTTGGCCAGCTCTTAAAACAATTCTCCAAAAATTATACTCCACAACCTACCTTAAAATCAAAATATAAACAGCTCCTTATCATACACAAATGAAAAGACTGTGCAGGACACTCCTTATGCTCTAATGTGGTAGCAAAAACCTGGAACTTCTTCCCTATTACAATTATAGTCCCATCCTATTGTCTATTTTTTTTCTTTCACTCCACCTCCATCTTTTAATCACAGTTGTATCTCTCACCCCACTTTCTTGAAGCTATTTTCCCCCTTCACTTCCTTCACCTAAAAACATTTTTCTGATATACTATCCCTCTCCCCTACCTTATGACCATCCCCTGTTCCACTGCTGAAGATCTAACTTGCTATGCAACCAATGTACATATTCAAGGACTAATTAGTACTTTATAAATATACCTTACCTTTCTATATTAACTTTATACACATACTTTCTCATGTATATACATATTCTTTGTTTACTAACCAGCCATCTATGCTCAATAGTAGAAAACAATCTCCGACACTCTTTGTCACCTTATTAAGAATCCTTTTCTTATTGAACCACTGACTCTTCTTATCACTTTTGAATTTGTGTGTTTTCTGTACTTGTCCCTAATTTGCTTCCTTCCACCACTCAGTCTCTTTCCACCACTTCTAATTTAAACAGATTATGGTTAGTGCGCTCAAGCGTTGTTGCCTCACAGCAAAAGGTTCTCTCATTCGATTCTCGGCTGGAGTGCGGGGAGTGCCTTCTGTGTGGAGTCTGCATGTCCTCCACATGGTTGGGTGGGCGTTTGAAAGACATGCGTAAATGGGCGTGCCTTTGTTGAAGGTTGAACGTCAAGCTGGCACCTCGGCGTTCGTGAAAATCTACTGCCAATCATTAGTGAACCCGGAGTTCAGCTGTGGTGATCCCTAACCAGGAAAAGCCAAAAGACAAACAACAACATGGTTAGTACACTCAGTCTTACTTTTCCTTGATTACTCTGTATTATATTTTGTTGTATTGTATTATATCATATGTAAAAATGGCAACCCTTATAACTCAGTTATTAACTATTAGTTTATATTCTACTTGTAAAAATGACAGTCCAAATCTAATGTTTATATTTGCTATAATCTACTGTTTTGTTTTCATATAATATATGTTGGATAATTTCTCTCCAAGCCTATACTAAAAATAGCTCATTGCCTAGTTGCACTTTCCCCAGTAAAACAAATATAAAAAAATAAATGAAGTGAATATTAAAGTATGTATCTAGTGTCAACATCACGTGAAGTTCATCATGTTAATCAGAATGCTGTCACTGGATTGCGATAATCTATGCTGGTGAGATAATGACGTCATATCAAGTCTGTCATCTACTTTTTTCAAGATACAGGGAGTGTCTGCTTAAGAGCTCTGGAAATTTTCTGCCTGACGCAAAGTTGCCACATTGATTAAAAATAGGCAACAGTATAGTATGCTGACACAGAATTTACTGAAATTTTTATTTCTTAGAATAATATTTCTCAACAGCCATTGACTGGAGTGAAAAAGTAATTGCTATGGTAAGCTCCCTGAGGTGTTGGAAGATTGCTCTACTCTTGTGTGGCAAGTGTTTCAGGTGAAGCAGCTGTATGTAAGGAGTGACAGATCTTTATTAGCATGTCACTGCCATTGTACTGCTACCGCAAGAGTGATACACTCTCCGAATAATCATATAAAGTTTCAGTGTTAATGATGGGAGATCACTCTCAGTAAAGGTGGGGGGTAGACCACCTCTTGAAAGCATGTTTCTTCATTTTTATTTACTTTTTCTTTCTTTATTCATGTATTCATTAATTTGTATATTTAGATTCATATATATATATATATATATATATATATATATATATATATATATATATATATATATATATATTTACATACACACACACATATATAAATGGATCCCTATCATATGACAGAAACCTCATTTGACTAAGACCATAATACTGAAATTTCAAAAGACTGGAAAGTCACTTGACTGAAACCCATAAGACTGAAACCTATAATACTTAATTTCAACATACTAAATTCTAAACTGGACCATATAATACTAGACTAGGTGGGGGGCTGTGCCCCCCACACACCCCCAAATATATATACTGACTCCAGGATCACACTACAGTGGGGAAAAGGATATATACCTTTCACTTACCTTACAGTAGTCTACCTGCTGCCACTACTATGCCCTTTTCTGCACTGTAGTGTGATCCTGGAGTTAGTATATATAGTTAGGAGGGGGTGTGGGGGCACAACCCCCCACTTAGTCTGTTTTTATATGGCCCAGTTTAAAATTTAGTATTTTGAAATTAAGTATTATGGGTTTCAGTCTTATGGGTTTCAGTCAAGTGACTTTTCAGTCTTTTGAATTTTCAGTCTTATGATCTCAGTCAAATGAGGTTTCTATCATATGACAGGGATCCATATATATCTATCTCTCTCTCTCTCTCTCTCTCTCTATATATATATTTATATATATATATATGCATGAATTATATTCTATTATCATCTGACTATTGGTGGGTTGATGGATTGTTTGGCAAATTGCTTGTGAAAGGAGGCATTTTCTGTTTTGCCTCTGTGGATTAGATCCTATAGCAGATTTTATTTGGGGTGAAATTTGGCAGACCATAGTTCTAAGTGGGGAGCATGGCTGCCCTTCCAAAACACCATATCCTGCTCATTCAGCTAAAATTAAAGTTTCTTTTGTTATATTAAACACTGCTAACTCAGTTAACTTATATGCAGAAGAATGTAACAGCTAACAATCCAGTGATTTTCAAAGTCTAAGTTAAAAAAAGAAGATGAAGAAGAGAAAGGACTGAATCATTTGTTACTGTGCACATTTCCTAATATTCACGTGACAAATGTCATTCAAACATGTGCACACCCCTGCATAAGGAAATACTCAAGGCATTTAATTGCTTTTTCCTTTTTGAGCCTCTGTTCATATTCAGTACATAAATACATACTGCACACACAACAGCCTATCCCTTCTACTAACATGAAGCGTCACTGATTTTGCATTTCATCCCTGATTTCCCTTAGGTATTTTTCCAGTCTGCTTTGTCATTGTTTTGTTTTATGGTAAATCAGTGAGAATTATAGTAAGCAATAATATCAGATGCTAGAGTTTCATGTTCTTCCTATTCCAAAAATGCATATTGATGCAAAAAACTATTCTTCTTTTAACTTTCTGAGTGAATTAGAAGAGCAATATTTAAAAGTTTTCCCTGATTTTGGCCTTTGTTTTCCCATTATTTTTGGCTTTGTTCATAATATTTGACCCAAGAGGACAAGAGATATGTACCTCATATTCTTTTTCTGCTACTTGTTTTCTGGTACATTGTCAAGGACTGATGCAGTCATTAAATAATAGCAATTTTATTTTTTGACGTCATATTCTTCATAACAAGTATTCCAATGTAACACAGTTAAATAAAGGTGTGGGAGTGGGTTGTCACAGAATGAAATCCACCCTGGGCTCAAAGTACAATTAATTGTGGATCACATGCCTGAGAATAGCTAGCTGCTACTATTTTATAACATTGTATCTAATGAATAACACATGCATCCGCACCTTCAGCTTGAAGCTATTTCTAGTAGCGTTGTCTCCTCACAGTAAGACACTGTCAGGTTCGATTCTCAGCTAGAGCGTCTTCTGCTTGGAGACATGCGTGAATGGGCGTACCTTCGTTGAAGGTTGTGCGTCAGGGCTGGCAACTCGGCATGTAAAACTCAGCTGCCAATCATTAGCGGACCAGAGTTCTGCTGTGGCGACCCCTAACTGGGAAAAGCCGAAAGACGCAACAACAACAATAAGACATGTCAGTAAAAAAAAAACTGTACTGTTAAGGCTGCCTTAATTTTTGTTAATTTGCTATAAATAGCACTTTTTTCAGAAGTAAAGGCCATGATACATGATAGGCTGCAATAAGTTATAATTTATTTATTTGTTTATTCATTGATTGATTGCTAATGTTGCCTCTCATCCCATTATCAGTGGGACACTCATGTATTGAGCTACCTCATCTTGCTGCCCACTCTGTAAAACAGTGGGACTTTAAAAGACTCGCTTTTCAATAACACTGAATCGCCGTGGAAAAAATGCAAAGACTTCCTTTTTTTCAGTTACGTCACTAATAGTGACAAACCCAGATTTGCAGGCAGAGCTGTTCCCTGTTAGGTCCAGGTGTTGTAAATCATGCAGCAATTAGCTGTAACTTGTGAAGGGGGTGGGGATTCAGCCAGGAAGAGCCCTACAAAGATATTGTAGAGCTCTTCCTGGCTGAATCCAAACTCCCCACTAAAGAAATAAAAAATAAGCACAATAAAAGATAAATCCCAGTTTTCTATTAGTGGCTGCATAAGTGCTAATAAAAAACAATCTTTTCTACAATTATTAACACTCTCACACACAGACACACACACACACACACACACACACACACTAAAAGTCATTTAAACAGCTGCACACTGTGAGATACCACCCACTGCTGCTTAGGTAACTGCCTGTATGGTACCTGCACTCAGTCAGCTACTCAAATGCACTGCCAGTTGATCCCCTAACAGCTTGCGCCCAGCATAGCTGCCTCCTTTGCACCACACTATGTATGGCAACGATGATTAACATTTCAGTAACTTTGGAGATATTGACTTTGAGTTTATTGCTGTAAATCTAATTCCAAATATTTTAGTCTCTCTATAGAATTTTGCTGTAGCGTACATTGTGATCTGTGTAGTAGCAATGGTGATGCTATCACCATTGCAGTTAATGCTATTGGCATTGCAGTTAATGCCATCATCATTGCAATTAAGGTGCGGCAGATACCTCTGAACTGTCCAGATTTTCACAGAATGTCCAGTTTTTTTTTCACATATTTTTTGGTCTAGTCATCATAAAATTTGTGTTTTTCTGGCAAATCATTGGGAAGATCTCAGGACTGAAGTCACTAAATAAGATACTTTTGAGTTTCAGACTTCAAATCTGCTTGTACTGCAGATCATATAACACAAACCTTTGTTGACTCAGACTTGTTTACAAATGTAATTCATAAGTATATAAGAGTAATATTTAAAATATGTCCCTATTTTTGTGAGAAGTGAGCATGTTTAGTGGTACCTTTAACTGAGTTGCTGTACATAGCCTGCACTAATACTGCTAGTGTTTCTAATACCGCTACCTGTAACTGTATGGAAGCAGTTCATTGAAGCTTATTAACTACTTTGGGGCTTTAGTGCACTGCCCGAACTGCCAGACAGACATCTTCTTATTCTTATTCTTATTCTTATTCTTTATTCTTTCCCATTAGGGGTTAGGCATGATGATCATCTCATTCATTTCTTCCTCTCCTCCCTAATCTCTTGCTCTCACACACACACCAACCGTGTCCTCTCCTCTCCCATATCCAAAGGCTATCTCAGGGCCTTCCTTCTTCTTTTCTTACTGGCAGCTCCATCCTTAGCATCCTTCTCCCAATATACCCAGCATCCCTCCTCAGCACATATTCAAACCAATGGAATCTCACCTCTCTGGCTATGCCTCCAAACCATCAAACCTGAGCTGACCTCTAATATACTCATTCCTAATCCTGTCGATCCTCATCACACCAAATGCAAATGTTAACATCTTTAACTCAGCCACCTCCAGCTCTGATTCCTGTCTTTTCATCAGTGCCACCATCTTTGACCCATATAACGTAGCTGGTCTCACTACCATCTTGTAGATATTTCCTTTCATTCTTACTGGTACCCATCTATCACTAATCACTCCTGATACTTTTCTCCACTCATTCCACCTTGTCTGTACTGTTTTCTTCACTTCTCTTCCACACTCACCATTACTTTAAATTGTTGATCTCAAGTACTTAAACTCATCCACCTTTGCCAACTCCACCCCCTGCATCCTCACCATTCCTCTGTCCTCCTTCTCATTCACACATATATATTCTTCCTTAGTCCTGCTGACCTTCATTCCTCTGCTCTTTAGAGCATATCTCCACCTCTCCAGGGTCTCCTCAACCTGTTCCCTACTCTCACTACAGATCACAATGTCATCTGCAAACATCATAGCCCACAGCAACTCCTGTCTGATCTCATCTGTCAACCTGTCCATCACTATTGCAAATATGAAAGGGCTCAGAGCTGATCCTTGATGCAATCCCACTTAAACCTTGAATGCATCTGTCACCCCTACCACAGACCTCACCACTGTCACACTACCCTCATACATATCCTGTACCACTCTTACATTCTTCTCTGCCACTCCTAACATCCTCATACAATACCACAACTCCTCTGTAGGCATCCTGTCATATGCTTTCTCAAAGTCCGCAAAGACACAATGCAACTCCTTCCGACCTTCTCTATACTTCTCCATCAATACCCTCAGGACAAACATCACATCTGTAGTGCTCTTTCCCGGCATAAAACCATACTGCTGCTCATTAATCATTACCTCCCTTCTTAACCTAGCTTCCACTACTCTTCCACATAACTTCATGCTTTGGCTGATCAGTTTTATCCCTCTGTAGTTACTACAGCTCTGCACATCACCCTTATTCTTAAATATCGGTACCAATACAGTTCTTCTGTACTCCTCAGGCATCCTCTCACTTTCCAAGATTTCATTAAACAATTTGGTTAAGAACTCCACTGCCATTTCCCCTAAACACCTCCATGCTTCACGGGTATGTCATCTGGACCAACAGCCTTTCTATTCTTCATCCTCTTCATAGCTATCCTTACTTCCTCCTTGCTAAACCATTGCACTTTCTGATTCACTGTCCCCACATCAGCCAACCTTCTTTCTCTCTCATTCTCTTCATTCATCAGCCCCTCAAAGTACTCTTTCCATCAGTTCAACACACTCTCCTCACTTGTATGTTTCCCTCATTATCCTTTATCACCCTAACCTGCTGCACATCTTTACTAGCTCAGTCCCTCTATCTAGCCAATCGGTACAGGTCCTTTTCTCCTTCCTTAGTGTCCAACCTTTCATACAACTGCCAGACAGACATCAATTAGGTGAAAGCTTAGCCTATCACTACATTCTCAAATGTTTACACTTTATTAGGAGTTCTCAATCTAGCCACCTGGAAGTCTCCACATTTGAGAATGAGGTTATAAGCCAAACAACACTGTAACTCTTAGCCTAAAGAGGTGTGTCTGGTTAATTGATGCAGTGAACCAGTAAGGAAGTTGCATAACAGAGATCTTGAATGATTAATACAGCTCCTCAATATAGAGCTGTTGACTGGTTGTTGATGTAAAAACAGGTTCTGTAAAAAAAATTAAAATTACTTTTGAAAAGCTTATTGTGTTGTCATTTAAGTTTTTTCTCTCACAATCATAATCAATTGTCTTTGTGTGTCAATTTTGAGACACATTTTCTCTAAGTCTGTATTCAATATGATGCCTATTTTTGGGTTTGGATGGTGATGGCTTATACCCAGGGCAGCAGTGCATATATCCTGCTTGTTTTTGAGGTCAGCCTGTGGTTAGTGAATTACTGGGTGATTAATATTTGTCTGCCTTGTTTATATTTTAACCTGTTTAACACAAGTGTTATAACTCAAGATACCATACACCTGGTGGCCATCATACTTTGAGATACCATATACCTGGTGGCCATCATGCTTTGAGATACCATATACCTGGTGGCCATCATACTTTGAGATACCATGCACATGGTGGCCATCATTCTTTGAGATACCATACACATAGTGGCTATCATATTTTGAGATACCATATACCTGGTGGGCTTCATACTTTGCAACACGATACACCTGGTGGCCATCATACTTTGAGATACCATACACTCGGTGACCGTCATACTTTGAGATACCATACACCTGGTGGTCATCACACTTTGAGACACCATACACCTGGTGGCCATCATACTTATGGATTTTAGATTCAATACCAAATTTGGTGGTAATCAGTGAAGGAGATCAAGTGCCACAGCCTCTCCATACCATCAAACCATCACAGATACAAGTATAAAAACTTCATCTGGTCATGGCTTTGCTTTAGTGTATTTTTATTTATATATGGTTTATATTCAGTAATAAGTGTTACACATGTTGGTTCAAGCTTGATTTTTTATTGTAGATTTCTCTTTTAGCATCTTGCTCATCTTTGGAAATGTAGAAGTGACCATTGAGGAGAGTTCATGTTTAACCAGCTGTAGCTTCTCCATCCATATGAGTTCTGGATCCAGCACTGCTTGTTTGCGTGCCATGCACCATCATGCACTACTGCGTAGTGATGATTACCATTGGTAGTTATAGACTCAGATGTTTTGCTTGTTAAATTTTCCCTTAGCACTTTGCTTGTGGTCCTCCAGAGTTTTTTAATGCACCCTGATCTGCTGTCAGCCTAGCCTCAGAGTTACCAACACACCCCTCACCCACTAGCCATTCCCAAGTGTGACCTCTTTCTTTGACTATATAAATTTACTTAGCACTATGGACGGACAATTCCCCACAGTTTTTCCAGCTAGCTTGGTTGGCATGAGCATCCTGAGGCAGAGTAGCAACTGTCTTATGTTCACTGACAACCCTCTACTCCTAGCCCACACAAACTCAACACGTGAGAAAAGCAACTATATTAAGAACCTTGAATCCATGCTGTCTCACACACCAGTTAGTACATATGACTATGAGTGGATTGTCAGCATGCACACCTTACCTCCTCCTACACCCAAATCCACATCGCACATACCTACATATGTGGAGGTCCTCACCAGAAACATACCTAAACACTAAAGATCTCCCAAACACAAACACAAGCACACTACACATATTTCCTCTGCAGAACACAATACACATAATAGCTCACATACCAGTGTCTCACCTGTCAAGCCCTTAAGGCAAAACACAAAACCAAACATATTAGTCATAGATGATTCCATCATGAGACACACAGATGTCCCTCTCACCAGGCCGGATAAGGAAAAGGTCATGGTTAGCTGTCTGTCAGGTGCCAGGATCCACCACATCACACATGCACTCAAGTCTCTCAACAACAGGCACTGTTATGAGTCTGTCATAGTCCATGTTTGTGTGAATGATTTGAGATGTACCTCTTTGGACTATATGAAGAGAGACATGGCTGAGCTCTTGGACTATGTGTCTCATGCAGTTATGTCCCTAGCCTTAAGCAGCATTTTACCTTCACCTAGGATGATACTTCAATGCAAACAGAAAATGACTGACTTCAATAATTGGCTTAGTTTCTGGTGTCATTCTAAGGGGACCCAATATCGGTCAGCCTGGGATGACATGATCGACCGACCTCAATGCTTTGCCAGAGATGGTCTTCATCTGTCACCTCTGGGATTTCAGCTGCTGGCCAAGACTCTTGCTACCCCATAGTGCCTTTTTAAGCAGTGTCTCAAGGACAAAATCCCCAATGTAAAAATTCCATCTAAAAACAACCTCAAGGTTATGCTGCTAAACACTAGGAGTCTTAACATGACACTGCACTCACTGGAAGCAGTCCTCAGCTTGGAAGACACAGACATTTCTGCAGTCATATAGACCTGGTTCAAGGCTGTGGAGAACACCACAGCCATACCGGGTTATACCTCCTTCCACTCATTCAGACCACAAACTGAAGGCATGAAAACTAAAGGAGGTGGTGTATCGATATTCATTAAAGATAAATACACCTCCAGATTGGTTAAACAGTATGATTTCCTGTAAATACTGCAGGTGCAATTAACTGTTGTAGGACACCTGTTTAAGTCTTTGCCAGGTACAAGACCACCTCCATCAATCAGGACTCCCCCCTCTGCCTATTTGGGATGTACTTAAGTCTATTAAGAAGCATCCAAATACCATGCTATTGGGTGACTTTAACTACCCATCCATTGACTGGGTAAATTACTAACCCTCAAATGCACCTGCCCAAAGGTTCATTAACTTTGTTAACTCCAATGCCCTAGACCAGCTGGTTGACACCTCCAGAAAGGGTGTCGCCATCCTGAATCTGGTGCTTACCAAAATGCAGGACCACTGCAGCACCCCCACTATGAGGTATTTGCTGGTGAGATCTGACCAAAAATCAGTCTCATTCAAAGTAACTGTCACACCTGACCCCCCCCCCCACACTAGCACCATACCAAAAATCCTCTCCAAAGCAGATTATAACCTCTTATGAGATGGTATAAATAGCTTCACTGTACCTCCCCTTTCAGATGGGACTGGCGACTATGCTGAGTTCTACACCAGTGCTTTATACAAACACCTTATAACTGCGTTGACTCAGCTGTACCTGATAGGATCAAAACAAGCTCCTCAAGGCAAAGCATACCTGCCTGGTGGACAGCTGCCATTAAAAGGCTTTACAATAAGAGGAAGAAATTCCTGTCTAAGAGTAAAAGGATGTGAACCCTAAACTGGAAACACTCCCTCCTCAGCTTAAACAAGCAAATAAGACTTATTGTGAAGTCCTCAAAGCAAAGTAAGAGTCCAAGTTAGCTTCCTCAACTAAGGACAACCATAAGGCATTCTTTATTTACATCCATACATACAAAATCTAGAGCACTTGATAATAGTTTTCATCTTACTCACAAACACTGGCTAAACTACAATGTATGTACTGTACCTGTGCACTATGTATGTATTCTGCCTATGTTCCAAATTTCAGCTGTACACCACAAATCTATTAATTACCTTTATTTTTAAAATTAATATATTTTTTTGTTTGTTCTCTCCAGTGTAACTGTTTATGTGCCGCATACCACTGTAAAAACATGTCTCCTGTAATTTGTGTGTATACTGATCGTGTCAAAATAACTAAATGTGTCTGCAATTTTTCTTTTTGGAGCTTTTCTCCCCAGGCCTCTGCTGAAAAAGGGCCTTTTCAGCTCAGTCAGACACCCCCCGTTAACAAATGTAAAATAAAAAAAATAAATAAATCCATAACCTAAAAGGAAAGGCCCATATTTGTGCAGAACTGGTAGTTAATGATATCACATATACTGAGCCTGTGGACATAGCTAACTGGTTGGCAGATAGCTTCTGTGAAAACTTCACTCCCCTGTCACTGCCACACATACTCCATGACATCCTTACCACCTGTTGCCTACCTTGTATCTCTAAAGAGCAGAACATAAATGCCCTCTCTAAGGGCAAAAACACATCATCTATGGAACCTGATAACATCCCAGGCTGCATCCTACATGGGCTCCAACAAGATTTAGCAACACCATTGGGTACTCTTTTTAACTATAGTCTAAGCACCGGCTATATCCCAGCTGAATGGAAAATGGCCACCATTATTCCCTTGCACAAAGGTGGCGCTGCTACTGACCCCAGAAACTATAGACTTATTACCCTGACTAGCCTTATCTGCAAGGCCATGGAGTGAATCATCATGGACCTTGTCAACAAAGATACAGGTAATCTCCAAACACTTGATCCTACTCAGTTTGGATTTGTCAAAGTGAGATCATGGCTGTTAAACCTCATGGACTTCTTAGACAGACAGTCACCAAGGCCCTGGATAAGGGCAAATCTGTGCATACAGTCTACCTAGACCTAGTTAAGGCTTTTGACACTATCTCCCACTCAGACATCATTGACAAACTCACCCAGCTAGGTATCAACCCTTATATTCTTAGATGGGTCACTAACTAGCTCACTGATAGAACACATATAGTCAAAATAGGAGAATTCACCTCCAACAGCAGACCTGTAACCAGTGGTGTTCCACAGGGATCAGTCCTAGGACCTCTACTGTTTAGAATCTATTTCTCTGAAGTGCAAGCAAAAATTAAAGGTCTGTGGCTGACAAAGTATGCTGATGACTGTAAATTGGGAATGGTCATAGACTCTCCAAATGATGTCAACATCCTACAAGAGGGTCTTACACAAAGAGATCATGCCATTAAACTCAATGCAAAAAATATATATTATCATTCCTTTTGGTAAGAGCAATTCCTAATAACTACCACATCAATATCAACACCCTAAGTAAGTACTCACTGGTGAGAAACCTCGGCACACAGGTTGACAGCAGCATTACAAGATTTGTTCTGATGAAGTCATTGTCTATGATGAAAGTGCTTAACAGTTAATGGATTTTGATGGTGTCTGGTTCTAATAAAGTGGAGTTTTTGTTAATGGCCATTGGGTGCATTATTTTTGGTTATTAGTGATTTTTTTTGCATCCTGGAACTTCTATTGTTGTTACATTAATAGAACCTGCTTGAGGGACAGTTTTGTCTCCCAGAGGTTACCACACCAGACTCCCACTTCATGTCAAACAGAGCACCTCACTGGCCCTCTTCAAATGCAATCTGGATGATTTGATGGGTAAAGGTAAATTCAGCCCTGGGGTTCAGCCTGTGTCCCTCTTGGATAGGGGCAATAGGTGCTGATCTTGGAAATAAGATTAGGCTTGTAAGGGCCCTAAGGCCGTTAGCCTAGTAACATCATATGAACCTATGAACCTAGTTGAACCAACAAAACACACTGTGCTGTAATGTTGCCCTTGTGTGTTTGTGTGTGTGTGCGTGTGTGTGTGTGTGTTTGTGTGTTGTGCATTCTATCCCACCACCTCACTCATTGCAGTCATATTTTCTTCTCAGATTTACTATAGACAGTACACCTAATATAACCATATACACAGCACAGTTCATACCTCTCAACATCTCAGAGCAAGAAATCTTGACAAAGTTAAAAATAATGGGGGGACAAATGCCCAAAAATAGGGACAGTATTTAAAAACTGCTCCTATAAACTTAGGTAGTTGCTGTAATAACAGGTTTTGCATTATTATACATTTTCAGAAGAATGTGAAGTTTAAAATTCAAATGTCTGTTATTCTTTAGTATTATTTATTGACTTTGGTCTTCACTGATTTGCCAGAAAACTGCAAATTGCATGAGTAACAGACCAGAAATATGAGGCAAAAAATCTGGATATTCTGTGAAAATCTGAACAGTTGAGAGGCATGGTACAGCTGTTATATATCTCATACTAAGCAAATAAGAACAAATACAATTATTTATATAAAACCCATTTTATATGCTTGAAGCTTTTTTGACATTTTGTAATCCGCTTCTTCTACAGCCTTAAATGTGAAAGCAACTGGAATCTGAAACGGACAAAACTGTGAAATCAGACTATATTTCAAAAAGTATAAAAAGATTTAAAACATGGAAATGCAATAGAACATTTACCTTACTCAATCTTGTCAAATAACACTTGTTCCTGCATCTTCCCAGTCCTAGACTAGCAACCTGAAAGTGCAGTTTAATTTAATCCAGAAAAAACAGTAGTGCAGCTAAGCAAGTCTGTTACAGTTCCACATTTCAATCCATGTCTCTCCAGATATAATTAAATGAAGGGCTGAGGAATAAATGCAGAATTAAAGTACTACTGCTGTATTATATTTCTCTCAGTGTACATTTCATGAAACACTGTCTATTTATGTTAAATAACAGTCGCTGATGGGCACTGATGCAGGATTCTGGTAAAGGGAGATTATGTGTTTATGTTTTGTAATGTTTCGTTTTGAGTCGGTGAAACCTAACCTCAGATTTTCTAGAATTTTAGCATTGACGTGTTTTGGGATTAAGATGAAAGATAAGAACTAATGGCAACTCATTAGCAAAGGACGGATTTATATACGTGCAAGAACACACACACACACACACACACACACACACACACACACACACACACACACACACACACACAGTAGTATATAATGTTGTTATGAAATGAAAAATGTACATAAACTTAGAAACACACTGTTAGAAATGAAACCATTCTGCCCCAGAATTTTTTTTGTGTTCCATAACCAAATGAAATGCACATTCATAAAAATCAAAACTTTTGTCACAAATTACGCAGTGCCCATCCTCTGAATGTTGACTCTGCTTGCAAATCAGAGTCCCCCTCCTTTCTAATTAATTTCAGAACACACACTTTTGTTTTCTAAAAATAGGATTCTCATTAACTTGTCTTCATAAGAAACACTTTTGTTTTCTAAAAATAGGATTCTCATTACCTTGTCCTCTTAAAAACAAACAAACAAAAATACCCCATGAAAACAGTTACTTATTTTACCTGAAGGTTGTAGTAGCACTTGGTAATGACATGTTATGCAACATTTATTTCATAATCATTTTTGCTCGCTAACTGTGACACCTTTCACTGCTGAATGCATCTATAAATAGTACAAAATAGACTGTGTAAAGCAATACTTTCTGCCAAAGCAATGAAATGCGAGTCCCAGCCAGCTTGTTTCTAATTAATAAATACATTGTATTAGAGAACATGATAGCATCACGAAATTTCATGACCGAAAGAATGAAGAATAGAACTAATTGTTCCAGTAAGAAACAACGTAACATCACAGGTTAGAGATGTGAATTTAGCTGTCTGGTGTACATTATCAGCAGAGAGGTAATAAGAGCTACTTCAGGTGGAAATGCTTTAATGAAGCATACCATTACAGGCCCATGGCAGCGCTTTGTTATTATCTCTCCTTACCAATGTGTTGTGTACAGGTGAATTTCCAGGGTGACATGAAACTCAGGCTGTCATCACAACAATCTCCAGTTTGTTTTCTCCTTAGGTTAGGAAAAGCTTATTTTCACAGTCTGCCTCTGATATTTGTGCTAGGTCAAAATAATTGTTTGGTTTACAAAACAAATGTCAGTGTACTACTGGATCAGACATGATCAGTAACCCACAATACATGAAAGAGACCTCTGGTGGCCCTTACTTGTTCAGTAGACTGAAAGGGAAGCCCAAGTTAACAATGCTTACTGTATAAATATCGGAGGCTACTTTGGGGGATTCAATACAGCTGAGCAATGTGGTGCACAGAGAATAAAAAGGGCATGAATGGATCATTCAGGTTTGATTTACTGTAAAGGGAAAAACCATTGAAAGTCATGGATAGGCTATTATGATCCAATACTCCTAAATAATGACTACACACAATGATAACAATTAAGTTTAAGATAAATTAAACTATGTTGTTATTGTAATACTATGTTCTAATCACTGGTCATCAATACCCAAAGAAGGATGAGATAGTTGTGGTTGCTTTATGGTTACGGTCTGAATATCAGAAATGTGGTATAGACCTAGCAGAAACTGTCAGGGTCAAATCTGTCTATGCCACATCTAACACAATGAAGCCAGCAAGCCTGCATGAGGACTATACAAATCCATTGACCATGATGTACATATTTATGTATACTATCAACTGCTACCACATTTTTGTTTCAGAAGGACACCTGCTGGATGTATTAGCAAATGTTTAAAACAATTCTCTAGGTTTGTTCTTCAGTTTCTGTGTTTATGTAGTATGTATTCAGTTGCTTAGCTTTCAAGAAGACCATATTGTGGATTTTCACGCTCTAAAGATGTTGTTTCTATGCCAACATCTGTGATGCATTGGGATGACGACCTGAATGGGATAATGATGACCTCAGTTTTGATAATGATCCTCAATGCAGGAGGAGCTGAAAGAGAAGGAGTAATTGACCGTATGATCAAAGACTTTTCTTTCCTGGGTAGAAGGTCTGAGCCTTTCTGCTATACAGCTGACCCTAGTGGTGATCTATGGAACATAACGCTGCAGAAAACAGCAGAATGTAAAAAACATTGGTAGGAAGTTGCTGTAGGTCAACTTATGTGGACAAGCAAGCTTAAGCCAAGCTAAACAAGGATGTTGCTTGATGCCTCATCAGAAAACTACATCATATCGGCCAGAAATCCCTCATATCCCACAGGCACAGATAATGTCATCCTTTTTCTTTCTTGGTGTCTGTGCCATTAAGACATGTCCCATAAAGTAGGTGGGTAAAAGCTGGAGTATACAGGTAGGTAACATATGAGAAGTAAGGGTGATAGGACTGGGCTGAATTTGAAGGATGGAGACTCCTCAGACTCTGGAATAGACTGCCCATACATGCCAAGCAGAGTGCCTCTTTGGCCCTCTACAAAAGGAACCTTGACGACTGGATGGGAGATAGGAAATTCACCCCAGAGATCACATCAAGACAGGGGTCCAGGGAAGTAAATATTGTGGGAAGAAATAGCCACGGAATTGTTATGACTAGGCTTGTATAGGCAATAGGGCCGATAGCCTAGTACCAACCTATGAACCTATGAACACAGACATTATTAAATACAATTTTAGAAAGTTATAGGTATATGTTCACACTTTATGAACTGACATTGGTTAGTTAAATGTTGTTCTTCCATATTAGGTTTTGTAAAATCTTAATTTAACTGTAACCATATTATATTAATGTGGAGATTTTCTCTCCAGAACTCTCCTAGAATTGAGACATTATCCTAGGCAGACTTTCCTGGTAAACAAATGTCACATAAAACAAAAAATAAATAAATGATTTAAATCCTGAGCCTGAGGTATTATAATAAGACATATTTCTTGTTTTAGTATTCAGAGTTATACTTTCTTAATCAAATCCATACTGCACCCATACTGTGCACATATACTATGAGAAACAGTACCTTTTCTACTCATTTCACAACCAGGAAAGATTTTTGGTTTTGCTAATAGCATAGCGATAAGCTTCTTGCTTCTGTTGTACCACTTCCTGATGCTTAGTGTGGCACTTAGCAAACTGACTGGAGTAACTCATTACACCTTTGTGTAACAGGAGCTGCTTAATGGGTTTTCATGTGAGCAGGACATTATAAAGGTTTCTGAAAACTTGTAAGGCCCTCACACTGTATCTGGTGGAATGCCTGTCCTTTCCTATTACTTTGGATACCAAGGTATGTATACTTGCCTTGAGGACCCTTCAGGATAAAATGAGTGCATGCTAGGTGTCTCAGTTGGTTCTACTTACAGGATTCCACAGCAGTTCATTGAGAAATGCTTGGATTATGTGAATTAGCATATCTATTTCCCAGTGTCACCAGAGGACTGAGCTAGTACCATGCATGCATTTTTCAAATGAAATAATTTTCTGAGGTGTCTGGTGCAATAGATTGCACCTTTGTGGCTATTAGGGCCCAATCTGATGCACACATCTGTATCACCAATGTCTCAGTCAAGCTTCTCTACAGCACCCATAATTCCCACATATGGCACAGAAGTTTACCACTTCCTGCATGGTAGGATATCAGCATCGAAAGCTAGTACGTTCACCTTAAATAGCTTTGTTCCCTCATAGCTATTCTTCTAAATATTGAATAAAAGTTCAATGAATAACCACCCTTTATTCATGTGTCCCATCCCCATTGCATTGATGTAGGCTAGTCACTAGAACCCTTTGTCTACTATTACCGATCTGCAATGCTCAGAGATCTACAAAGGAGCACTTTAACACTACCATGTTAGGCACAGGTATTACAGAGCAAGTGCTTGACCTACTGACCTACTGAAAGCCCATTTTCACTGCCTGTACACATCTGGGTGCCCTGCAGAATGACTCTGCTGCTGTCTGCAGAATGTTCATGGCTTTGCTGCATTCTGTATAACATGATAATGCACCTGTTTGGTATGATGGTGGCCATCCAAATGCAGCAGCACAAATCCCCTCAGGCTGATTTGTGCATGCTACATGGCAGCACAGGCTAAGCCACAGCATTGAGTCCAGCATTGTGGCAATAATGTATGGCCATGATGTTCATTATGTGATAGTGTAAATTCAGAAATACAGTACTCAGTGCATACAGTCTTATCTGTGGTTTATGTTGAGTACTGTATGGTCAATTCACAGCGTGATTCAAGTGTTCTCCATATGGCATACACAAATGTACAGTTAATATGGCATTTGCAGTATTCAGCTGACAGAGACAAAAACTGCAGGCATACCAGGGTAAGAGGGGTGGGATGGGTGGAGAACAGTTCTGTAAAAGTAGGCAGGGATATGAAGAACCATGCAGGTAACTGAAAATGTTATTATTCCTCATCAGAGATGTCATGCACTGGATTACTTTAGGTTGAGCTGTTTTGTTGTTTGGTGCATTTTCTTGTGACACTTTTTGCTAATGGTTCTGGCTTAGGAATTTATTGCAATATATAAAACTGTCATTTGGTGTTACACTTGTATTATGTCATACACAATGCAGAGTGTGAGCATATGTGTCCATGTAAGCCTGATTATGTGTTGTTATGCTGACAAGGCCTACTGCATTCAGAAGAAGTTTTTGACAGTGACTGAACAGTTCTGCAAAACCTAGACATTAAGTCATGTGGCCTACATGTGATGTGGAAGTCTAATAATCCTTAGCAACATTTTTCTTATGGGAATCCAAAACCACAGATGTAGTATTTTCTTGGGGTACCCATGGCGCATGACTTACTTGTCAACTGCATATGTGGACATGGTCTTGACAATGTACCCTGCTGTCAGTAATATATATCTGGTAAGTCTTCACTATTTTTTGGAAAGAGCTTGACATGAATGTTTGTGAGCAGCTGTTCTGAACCTGAGGATCATCATGGCAATGCTCCTGGCCTGCACCACTCCCACGTGCTGGTTAATTTTTTTATGTACACCCAGAAGCACTCTAATCACCTCTAGCTGACTCTCAGTTACATGAGCTAGGGCTTGAACTCTTTTACAATATATGTGCTGCTGTGCAGACAAGGCCTTACATGTCTTTGGAGCCAATTGTGACTAATGTTTTCACCTGGCACCTCTGTGTGTGCAGGCTCTATAGTGGGTACCTGAACCTAATATATTGTTGTGCCTTCCTCCAGATGTACTATGTGTCCATGAGAAAGAGGTGTTCAGCTATGAGTTGCCAAAGAAAATTGCACTAGGTGCACAAAGATTACTTGTAAAACAAACAATAGACCTATTATCAGCTATGAGGATACTGAGCCCCTTCCGATAACTACATTTCATCATGATGCACTATATGTGAGTCTGCATCACTAACTGTGGAGTTATCAACCTATCTGGTGGGAGGGGTCCTGCTAGTACACTTTGTAACTGTTTGTCACTGTCTTCAGACTGTGTCATTACTATGAGAGTAATGGCGTCATCTTCAACAGCCATTCTGCTAACAGCAGCCTTTTGTTGTGCACCATAACATGTCATTGGTATGTGGTCTGCTGCTGTACCTGTAAACGTCAATAACCAGTACTTAACTAGTCCTGTAAATGTCAATAACCAGTACTCAACTATTCATTAGTAATTAAATCCCTGTTCAAGTATAACTACAACTGAATTTCCTTTTTATACTTTTTTTTTTTTTGTTATTTGTTGAAAAAAAGCAAATCATACCATGCTGACACCATGGTGAAAGACTGGGGTAGGGGGTGGGCAGCTTTAAGACAAACTTGTTGCATGTTTCACTTTGTAGGAATGGTTTACATCTCCGGGATTATGAAACAACCTAGAAGTGATTTATTGGGTCCACCCATAAAAAATATGATTTTGGTTTGCATTCTTTTCTGTCATCCATGCCTGCACATGATCTAGTCTCTGCCATTATTACCAACTGATTGCCTCTTATTGGAGTAAGAGGCATCATTTAGCCAATCACGGGGGCTGCTTCCTTTTCTGTCCAAACCCTCTCTCCTAGCTTGTGATTAAAGAGTCTGCTCGTGAACATCTATGTTCCTCTCCACACACTCCATGAAGGCTACCTCATCAATGCTGATTTGAAGAGCCATGCACATGTCATTGGCCTTTAATACTGTAAACAGAGCACCTTTAACTGTCCAGGAGGTGTCAGCACTGTAGCAGGCTTGGCCACTTCCCTTTCTCCAGGTGAGATAAAATGACAATGGCTGCATACCCCAAACCTCTCTCGACTGCTCCACTGACTCAACCACTTTATGTCACAGTCAGGGTTCCACTTGAGCTTGCCATGAAGGTAGGCAAAATGTCTTTATTTATCTAAAGAAGCTGCAGTTATTTAAAACTGAGAAGGAACACACACATATATATATATATATATATATATATATATATATATATATGTGTGTGTGTGTGTGTGTGTGTATGAGATCTGGACACATGCTCAACTAGCATATGTCCAAATCACAAAACATCGAACACACATACACAAAAGCACTTAACATCGACAAGCGCTTCCATGTATGTGTGCCTGTTTCATAGATCGGACTACAGTGCGGGTAAGGGAAAATTCCCTTTTCCCCACTGTAGTGCGATCTCTGAGTGAGAATAATAAAGTAGGGGGTGTGGGGGGTGCAGGGGGTGAAGCCCCCCTGCAGAAACTTAGATTTTTTTTTTGAACTACACATACACGGAAGCGCTTTTCGATGTTAAGTGCTTTCGTGTATGTGTGTTCGATGTTTTGTGATTCGGACATATGCTAGTCGAGCATGTGTCCTACACCCAAATATATAGATTATATATATATATATATATATATATATATATCTATATATATATATATCTATATATATATATATATATATATATATATATATATATATATATATATATATATATATTGTATACTTGGCACACATCTGAAACTTATAATTAATGACAAAATGCCTTTCAAGTGGAACTTTGTAAATGGATGCATTGTGAAAATAAAGGAAATTCTGTTCAAAGATGTAATACCTTCCTAAATATTCTGATTTTAACTGTTTCCTGTTTGTAAATTAAATCTGCAAAATTTAACTTGACATTTCTTGTTGAATGTAGACTGCATCTAATTATTGAGGCAACATATAAATCGTAGAGTTGTTTGTGACGGTATTAAATCCAGTTATGTTCTGCAAAATTACATCCCATTACATTGCCACAGGGAAGTGAGGAAGTACTTTGTTAACTAGAATGCAGACTGAAGATTAATTTCAATAGAAATGAAACAAACTTTCTGCATGAACATCTTCAGTTTGCCTTTAAAATGTAGATGACATGCATTGAACATTGTGTAGATGACATGTATTGAACATTGCAAACTTATTTCTTTATGCACTACTTTGTCGCAGAAGTAATTAGAAGCAGCATCCAAGGTGTATGAATTTCATCAACCTTTCTGTTATGTTCTAATTATTGACATACAATATTGTCAAGAAGACAGGAGGTCACTGACAAAAAAATGTAACAGTAACACTAAAGCAACATATATGCTTTGTTTCCTCATAGCTATTCTTACAATAGACTGACTATAATGGACCAAACCAACCACTTAATCCAGTCAAGATAATACAGCCAAGAGGACACTATTTTAACAAAAGATACTGCATATTCAGAAAATGGATACAACTGTAAGTATAAAAGAAGATCCCAATATGTGCTTTCCCATTAAGAAACACCTGGCACTCAAATGTGATTACTCCAGAATTACTTGAGTGATTACAACTGATCAAAAGGCACTTGTACCATTCACTGTGTCACAGACTGAAAACAGTTGTGTTTTCAGGAGCAACTTTCCCTCTACCCTCCATCTAGCTAAAGTGTATCCCCACCCTCCGATTCTCATATATATATATATATATATATATATATATATATATATATATATATATATGGGCACCTGTCATTTAATCGGCCGTCCTAAATGTCGAGTATTGGAAGAATGAACTGGGAAATTCGAAAAATAGAAATGTCAAAGCCGCGGAAATTCGAATTCTGGTTGGCTGTTTCCGCAGCTTCGACATTTTCAGTACTGGGTGTGAAAGTTACATATCAGGTTAAGGTAAGTGTGTGAGTGTGACGGAGGTTGGGGTTAGGGTGCAGGTAAGGTAAGTGCGACAGTGATGGACTCTAGGGTTAGGGCATGGGTAAGGTAAATGTGCGATAGTGACGGATTTTAGGGTTAGGGCATGGGTAAGGTAAGTGTGCGATAATGATGGACTTTAGGGTTAGGGCACGGATAAGGTAAGTGTGCGATAGTGACAGACTTTAGGGTTAGGGCGCGGGTAAGGTAAGTGTGCGATAGTGACAGACTTTAGGGTTAGGGCGCGGGTAAGGTAAGTGTGCGATAGTGACAGACTTTAGGGTTAGGGCGCGGGTATGGTAAGTGTGCGATAGTGACGGACTTTAGGGTTAGGGTGCGGGTAAGGTAAGTGTGCAATAGTGACAGACTTCAGGGTTAGGGCGCGGGTAAGGTAAGTGTGAGATAGTGACGGACTTTAGGGTTAGGGTGCGGGTAAGATAAGTGTGCAATAGTGATGGACCTTAGGGTTAGGGCTTGGGTTAAGGTTAGTGCATAGATAATTGTGTATGTAAGGTGTAGTGTAGGTTTATTAGGTTTTGGTGTGCTTGTGTTGTGTGTGTTTGTTTTTCGGAACAGTGAATTTTTTTTCCTGGGAAAAAATTTGCTATTCTGAGGTTTCGTTGTGGTCATATTTTGAACTTCCAAATTTGAACATATGGTGTTCGAAATTTTGGAAGTTCGATTATATGACAAAGACCCTATATATATATATATATATATATATATATATATATATAGAGAGAGAGAGAGAGAGAGAGCAATTCCTTTGTTACACAGTATTTTGGAAGAATGAAAATTCCCAACACAGCACACCACAGCCTCAAATAATCATTGCTTTTGCTCTATTAAGAGCAAGCAAATGGTCTTTAAGGTACGGCAAATGTAGGTGACATGGGACAGCCACAAACATGACATAACTATGAATATTATCAAACAAAATATATACATTTATAGTTTTTTTTCCAAAAAGACAACATCCAGGTGCCATATCATAAAGAGAAGACCACACATCAGTTGTAGAAGTTCTTTGACTACTGGCCTTCTTTAAAGAACTATCTAAATATTAAAAAACTGTCTGTTTATTGTATTTTAGCCAAGATTCTGGTACAAAATATATAATATCAGCAACCACATTCTTTAAAATAACCTAGCAGTAAGTCCAGAGGATTAAGTATTTGTTAATGAGTTGTTTACAGTGGTGCAATGTTTAATTCCCTCAGCCTCCATTCCCTAAGTGTGTGACTCTGAGTAGCTCACTTAATGAGACAATACAGATCTGTGCTCTTCCTTGATTAACAAATATAAATAAATAAAGGTTACACCCTTCAAGTCAAGTCACGTCAAGCCTAAGAAACTTTAGTCATTGTGAACTATGCTACAGTGTAGCTGAACAAAATTGCAGATAATAGAATAAAATAATAACATAATAACCAGGCATACTTTACATATAAATAGAATTGAGTAACAGCATGCACATGACATTACTATAACATAAGAACTTAGCAGCATATGACATGGTGAACATGAATATTGCAGTGTGATTCTTCATCTTTTGCATTAAATGACTGCTTTCTCTTTAGTGCCAGCTCATGTCAAACCATGCAAAGCATACAGAAATTCAAACTAAACTGGGTGTAGTTCATCTCACCTGTTGGAGATGGTTTGAGGAACAGCATATCACTCATCATTCAGTTATCCGTTGTCTAAATCCTGATACAGAAAAGTAACAGGCAGTTGTAAAAAAATGCAAATTCATTTTGAAATAAGCTGTGTTAAGTATGGCAGTTATTGCAGAGGATTAAGGACATGAGCTGACAGTTACTTTCTCCTTGCAAACAAGGCTTATTACGCTTAGTTTCCATTTATCCACTGGACGACTGCGCAACTCTGAACAAGTCATGTCACTAGACTAAGCTCCTCAGTGGTCTCCTGCTTATTAGACAAAACATTTAATTGTAGGTATTTGCAAGGACAGACAGTAGGTTACATCAGACATTCATTCTCTGATTCCAAAGATAGAAAAATAATTTGAGGTTGATAAGTCAGTTACATTATCTTCATAACTGTTTCCAGACACTGCAGTAAAACAGCTCTATATCTAAAAATTACTTCTCACTATCATGTACACATGCAATGAACCTGTAAAATAGTTGTTTTTTTTAATGAATAAGCAAATAGACTTAGGCTGAATAATATTCAAAATCAGTGTGCAATACGGTTGCTTTTTAATTGCTTCCCTTTAATTGAAATAAGTCTTTATATCATGGCATTATTTGTAATTGTAGCACAACGAAAACTGTTGAACAAAAGCACAATTGGTCCCAGAAATCCACACCGGCAGCTCCAAGAGTATCTTTTATTAAATCACACATAATATTGAATGCTTTCGTCTCAAAGAAGAGAGACTTCATCAGAATACAGATCGATACTTATCTATGTATTCTGATGAAGTCTCTCTTCTTTGAGATGAAAACGCCCAATATTATCTGTTTTCATAAAAGATACTCTTGGAGCTGTTGGTGTGGATTTCTGGGACCAGTTGTGCTTTTGTTCAATTATTTATAATTGTCTTCATTAATCTAATGACTTACTTAACATTGGTAGGCAGCATTCATAATGTCAAAGTGTGAAGAATGAAATGGTTGTAAGAATATCTCAGGTATACTTCAATACACCAAGCATTTCACTGTATTTTGACGCTGAAGCTGCACACCAGTACACCAGACAGCACCTGTGACTGTGTTTATACATGAGGTTTTAATAGTAAGACATAGCAGGAATATGACACAGACTTTTATTTGCAGTTATATCAAAGAAACATTTCTGTTGCCAGTGTTTATTATAGGTTCATAGGTGTGTACTAGGCTAATGGTCCTGGAGCCTTTACAAGCCTAGCTCATAGGATTATCCAGGCATCATGCCACCTGACCTTAGTTTCCAGTGTCTCTGTTGAGTAGAGCCACTGGACTGATCCCCGGGGTGAATTTTCTAGTTTCCATCCACTTGTCAAGATCTCTCTTGAAGAGGGCCAGTGAGGTGCTCTGTTTGACATGTATGGGAAATCTATTCCATAGCATGGGCAGTCTCTGGGCTGTCCCTCCAGCATGTTCTGTTGATTGTGATAATGAGGTTGAGGTCTCTGGAGCGTATGGTGTGGAGGGATTGGGATTTCTTTAGATGTAGCATTTCTAACAGAGCTGGGTCAGAGCTGGGTCAGACATGGCATTGTAAGTCAAGCAGAGATCGTCTCTAAGTAGGCGATATGAGACAGAGGCTATAATTGTTGTTATTTCTGAATGTATTTATTCATTTATTTACTTACTTACTTAAGTATTTATTTATTTAACATTTGTTTACCAGGAGAGATCAATTTCTAAAAGTTACCAGTTTCAGTTTAGTCAATAACTTTAGAATAGAGCTGGTTTAAAAGGTTCAGTCAGCTCAGATAACATTTAGTGCAAAGAACCAACCATAAACTAGGAGTCTTTTATAAAGTGAACATTTTTCTCACAGAATATGCAATTAAGACTACAGCCCAGACCATATCAATTTCCTCTTCTCCTGTATACCTCATCAATTTTGATTAACCTACAGTCCTCCCAGATAGCCAAACTGGAGCAATCTTATAATAAAATCACAGATAACCACATTAACCAAAAATATCACTGTGTGGCACTTCACTCCCTTAACTGGACAGAGTTATCTAATATTCTAGCTTTTTTTTATATTAAAACTGTTCACAACACAGAATCCACAGTCGCATATCAGACAACCCGGCACATCTTCAGAAATTACTTAGTAAGCTTTAACAGCTACTGAAACATGGCTTTGTAATTTACAGCTTATGCTTACCCCCCAAAAAATACTTGTCCCCCAAATCCCTCTCGTGAAAAAAAATGAAATTTAAAAAACTCTCTCTTAATCATACAACCATTGAAGTCATTTATCATGACAAATTATTAAGGATGATAACGGATGATAATCTTAAATTCGATCTGATTATACATGATTGCATAAAATAACTCACCAAAAACTAGGGATGCTTTATAGAGAGAAAAAATCTCATCAATATAAATAAAACTACACTTGCCACTCCTTAACTCTTCCCCTCAATCCATTATGGTGTTTCCATCCTTGCTATCCTCCAGGCATCACAAAATGCAAGCCTTGAACAATATTATTATAAAGTTGCTAAATTTGCTGTAAATGCCCCTTTGAGAACGCACCATTGTATAGCACTAAAAAGACTAAATGAATTAGAACTACCCCATCAGCTAACATGTACACGGCTTCTTATCACCTATAAAATTATGCACCTTCAATCTGCTTGCCTGACACTAAAATTTTTACTAGCCTCATAACTTCAATCAACTTCTCTCCTCTGACTTTAATTATGAATTAACCTTATTTTTTATCCATCACTTCACATTGCAGTTCCTGTTTGCATTATACTAACTTACCTTTAATTTCTCTAACTGGTTAAAATTTCCCAAAATTAGATTTTTGCCATATAAGTTGCGTTTATTTTTAAGCAATGTTTTCACATCATGTCTAACTTGATATAATTATTTAAACTGTAGACGTTTTTGTATTATTTTGGAAGTTTGCAAAATTGTTGTTCTTTAAATGTATTTGTAATACTTTGGAGCTTTTCTCTGAAAATGGACACCTAACTAGTCACACTTTACCAGGAATCAAATGGCAATAAAAATTAAATAAACAAATATCATAATACATGTGTTTGGGCTTTACATGCTGTAAATACTATACCGCGTATGTAACATCTCAATAACCTGTTAAGTCATATAGTCCTGACCATTATATAATGTAAGCCTCATTCAAATATATGTAACATGGAACTTTTCTTCCAGGGTCTCAGTGAAAAGAGGCTTTGTCCAGTCAGATTTCCCTGGCACACAAAGGCACATAAATAAATATTCACATGTAGGGAACACTTGAGTGAATTTTTTAAAAATGCATGCTTTTCAGAATTGTTTAAGTTGTCTTAGTAACTGAGTTTATAAATTTCCATAATATATTACTTTTGATGCATTACCCTTTATTCAAGCATGTCACATAAAAGCAAATAATACATATCTCCTGCTTGTATTTGTCAGCTCTCTTTCACAATTTACCAATGTCTTGTGTCTTCTATGTAACAATTTATGAGTGTGGTACCTATCCATGTACTTTTTTTCCCCTGAATTCTTCTTTTCCTATTTGGAAACATAATTTTATGCACGGGAACCACAAGATTATAAATGATAGAAAGGGCTGAAGTAGTGTCACAGTAGTTCAAAATAGCAGGCCAATCATTATACTGTGTTTCATCTAGTAATGTTACTTCTAAAGTTTCATATATGGATTGCATTAGCGTCATCTGTCCTAATATTTTATTGACTTCAGAGATGAGGAAGAAATAAAAGGAGTGGAGTCATTGATAGTATATGGGAGGAAACATGACGTTTTCAGCTTACTGGGTATGTTTGTTATTAGTACTGCTAACAGAGAACATTTATCTGTGGCTACATTATGCCAGGTACTTTTTTATACTATTTTATGTATATTGTCATTATACAGAAATTGTGTACGCTGTTTTCTGTAGGAGTATTTCCAGTGTATTTTTAAGTCATTTAGAATAATCATTTCAGGTTATAAAGAATGGATTTATTTGTCTCTTATAGTTTCTTAAACCAGACAGACTGAAGGGGTGGTATATAATGTGACAAGGTTTATTTTTGAAAGCCCTCCTAAGGCAATTTGAATAATTGTAAAGAAGAATGGACAGAGCTGCAAACTGTATCCTGTTCATGACAGAAAAACTCCAGAAACAAACAAATCCGCACAAGAACTAGTTACATATCAGTTTATTCCAGACTGAGACTATAGTACAGAAATACCAGTTTCAGCATAAAAAATGACACCAGTTTAACACAGATGGAAAAACTCTGTGGACAGTATTCATAGTCACTTGTGCAAATGCAATAAGAGTACATCTGATGCTTACAAATGAGTGTAGCAAAGGCAAGATTCATAGAGGCCATTTACACAATGTGAAAGGCCTTAAATTGCAATTGTGGTAAAAATAATTATAAGAAAAGAAAAGAAAAAAACTCACATTTTCCTGTATGTGAGGTAGATATGATGTCCTCTACTAGCCAAATGTATTTTATTTTTATTTATTCACACTTTGTGGACCAGGTTAGTGCCTCTTTTCAGGGGAGACCTGAGGTGGTATTCATACCGACAAGGGGAAATTTGGGCAGGGCACCAGAGAGCTTCCTCTAATCCTTGCAGTAGGAGATTCCAAGATGGCAGAGAGGACAGACATGGCACAGACTGTGTCTATACATAGTGTGGAAGAAGTAACTTCAAATGAAAAAATGGTGAAGTAGTTCAAACCTTTACACTGTGATCTGGAGTATGAAAAGTTGACATTTTTGGTGTCAATGATGTCAGAGGAGACAGCAGAGGAGTCTGCTTTATCCTGGAGTAATTTCATGGAAATGGGGTTTCCAAAACAGACTGTTGATGTACCATCATAAGCTAAAAATCCTAGCATGCATTGGTCTTGGATGATTAAGCATGTCATATGGAAGGTCAAGAGGTTGGGAATGAAGCAGCAGAGTAACTAACAAAGGCAAACCTTACTTTAAATATATTGGTAAACTGCCCAAGCAGCAGTATAATATTCTATTTTTACAAAGTCTCTCATTCAGTTATCCCATCTATGCATGTATCCCAAACTTACTTACCTGAAAGTGGCTTTACTTTAAAAAATGTGGTGTAAGTGTTGCATATACTGATTATTGTTCTTTAACCTGGTCACTCCAGCTCCCATTAGAACTAAAATAATTAAGACCAACCCTGCTGCCTGGCTGCTAAAGATACTAAACAATTAATGAAAATTTTTGATAATGCATGGAAAACATGGAGGAAGCACAACACTATATCCAGTCTTCAAAGTTAGTGAAGATAGAGTAAGTGGTTAGTCTGTAACTTCTTGCTTGCCTTTCACTTTATCAAGAACAGCCTTTTTTAAAACACTATTCCCAACTGATTTGACTGCCTTTGTCCCGACTGCTAGCAGTAAGATTTTATCCTTCTGTGCATTACATATAAACACTGCTAAATTAGAATTTACTATGAAGTATGTCCCTGGGGTCTAGATTACAGCATCGAAAAAGCCATTAATCAAACTATTTTATAATCGAAAATTCCGGTAATAGAAGTGTGTTTTGTGAGATTGTGATACAGTGAAGATCAAAAATTTGCCCTTTCCTCACTGTAGTGTGATCTCGCAGTTGGTATATATAATTAGCAGTGGGTGTGGGGGCCGCATTCCTCCATAAAAATGAGTTCTATTACTGGCATTTTCAATTATAAAGCTGTTCAGTTAACGGCTTTTTCGATGCCGTAATTTAGACCCGTGTCTCTGTACTCAGTCATGTACTGGACCAAAATTTCACCATTGTGCTAGGAATACTATCTGGCAATGAATCAGTAAAAGCAGACTGCTCATAAGGATTTGTTTCTTCTATATTTTAACTTAAGTAACTGATTCATGTCTCCTTTTTATTAGCTAAATGATTCCTAGCACAGTCTTAAGGTTTTTTACAGCAACATACACTACACAAAGTGGCAATAGGTATTATCAACTCTCACTCATGTTAATGGAGGATTGTAACAGCAGCTGGAGGACTACTTAGTGTTTTCTCAGTTAATAGGTTGTATATAGGTGCTTATTAGTGTTTTTCCTGTTTTATTTTATCTGATAAGTTTTCATCTGCTACCTACCTTGTTAATGCTATTTACTTAACTGTATGTGGTGTGAATCTTGGTTCTAGATGATTGTCACTGTTAAATTGACACCCCAACCCCATGTGCAAAACAAAATGGGAAAAGGGTTGTAGATGAATCGAGGGATGGATGGATGGATATATAAAAGCTACTCTTCTACTATTGTTTTGGAAAATGCTTTAGCATAGACATATATTAATAACTTCATAGCCTGTATGCACTACTCCTTTAGATTGCTGAGTGGGATGGGAAGTATGTGATAAACACTAGCTTTTTCATGCAAATGCGTTTTGTATGTAAGGAGCCAAAGGCATCTGTGCTGACATCTTGACGAACAAAGCATACTTGTGTTGTTCCCCTGAAGTGTTTTCTTCATTACTGAAATGGCATTCACAAGCGATGCTTATACCACCTTAATGACTAGTTTCACATTAGCTCCTTTCTCTATTCACTTATATCCCCTGAATTATATATATATATATATATATATATATATATATATATATATATATATATATATATATATATAGTACCACCATACATTAGATACCCCATTTGTCTTTGGTTAAATCCTATCTTTTTCACCCACAGTTTCCAGACTTTGCCAACTTCCCTGGCTTTCAAGATATACTAGTCAAGCAGCTATGCTGACTCAGATGATGAGCAGGTGCTGACCTCTGCTCATGCAAAGAATCAACCTAACTCTTAATACTGGCCAAACCAACCAGTGTATGCTATTTATTTTACTGTGGGGCTTTTTAACTTGTCTGATGTAAACATCAGCAAGCTTGTAGTCAGCACTGATGCATACCAATGCAAAATCAAACATGAGTCCAAATTGAAAAATAATAGAACAAGCTAAATAAGTTACAAAAAATAAAAAACAACAACAAATCAACAACAATTGATTGGATACTGACCAACTAATCAAAAATTTTACCTAATCAGATACCATCCCAGACATACTAAGTCATCATTGCTCCATCTATTCATTAAGGAACAACACTCCTATAAAAACAGCACTGATATAAAAATGCCCACAACCTCTCTTCCTTTCAGCCCAACTCATTTATCTCTAACCTGAAAGCAGTAATCTGGAATGTACTACAAAGTTTACACCTGGATAAAACCATAGCCCTGTTTAACTCTAGATTCATGAATATTCTAGATGGCAATGTTCCCATTAGAACTAAAAGAATTAAGGCCAGCCCTGCTGTCTAAAGATACTAAGCAATTAATGAAAAAATGTGATAATGCATAGAAAACATGGAGGAAGTACAGCACTATATCCAGTCTTCAATTATACAAAAGACTAAGAAATGTCACCAAAACAAGATCAGAATTGAAAAACAAAAAGCTACCATACTAGACTATAAACTGAGAAACAAAGTAACCCTAAAGCCTTCTGGTCAGCCATAAATAATTTCCTAAATCCAGCTCAAGCATTGTAGCCACACCTTCTTTAACTAACCAGACAAATAGTATTGCTAACTAATTCAACACTCATTTTATAAAAACAGTTACCCTTCTTACTAACACCCCACCCACCGCTACTACCACCACTCTATCCATAAAACCACAAAGTAACCAAAAGATCTTTATCTTACAACCAGTACCTACTGCTATGGTCAAGATGCTACTCCTTAAACACAAACCTACCACTCTGGCCCCAGATAAAATGACAGCCAAATATATTAAACTAGCAGCTGAAGCCTTATCCTACCCAGCGTCAGTCCTAATAAAAAGGTAAATTAAGGAAGGCTATGTACCCACACATTTATAAAAAAAATCTTGAGCACTCATCCATCTACCTAGTTAACTGAATAAACTTCTTGAAACTTCAACAAGGTGTCTTTATTCCTCCACAGGGAGAATATCAGAGAGAGACTCATAGATCTGTTAGTTGAAAGGATTTTATCTGATTTTAATCCTTTATACTTTGTTTCTTGTTAGTCTTGTCACCCCCTGGTTCACAGGTGAGATACCAGACCTGAATTCAACATTCTGGATTACCTCTGATTTTTGCACAAGGGAAAAAAAAAACAATGACATTTCTAACTGAAGGACTATAGCCATCTTATCCTCTCTGTCAATGATACCAGAAAAGTGCATTCCTAGACAAGCCCTCAACTTTATTACATACAAATACCTTTTCACCCAACCATGCATCCATTCTGTCCTCACTGGTATACACTGTACAGCAAAACTTTATAACTATAGTACACCAGAGCAGGAAGAGTGGTGACTTGGTCTCTGCAATATTCTTGGATCCGTTCAATGCATTTAACATAATATCTCATCAGAACCAATTACTTAAACTATCTTCATTAGGCCGAATTCCATCATCATTATCCTGGCTTCATATCTACCACTCAGAATGCAGGCAGTCAAATGGGGAAAAGCTCATATCTACTTTTCTCCCTGTAACAGTTGGTATCCCCAAGGCTCAATATTATCTCCACTTCTGTTCAATATCCTTATCAATAATCTGCACACAACAGTGCATATGACTCAATGCTAATCTGTCATGCATCCATCATGCAGTATGCATATGATTCTATGCTAATCTGTCATGTATCCATCATGTAGTATGCATACAACTCTGTGCTAATCTGTCATGTATCCATCATGCAGTATGCATATGACTCTATGCTAATCTGTCATTCATCTATCATGCAGTATGCATATGACTCTATGGTAACCTGTCATGTATCCATCATGCAGTACGGATATGACTCTATGCTAATCTGTCATGCATCCATCATGCAGTATACATGACTCTATGCTAATCTGTTCTGCAAATAATATAGGATAACTGCAGCATCTAACAATGGATCCTCTTACCTCCACTGAAGCAACGCTAACAGTCTCACAATTACTTTTCTTACTAGCTCCCCACAAACAACAATTTACCATCACCTCCTCCAATAATACTGCAATATAACTAGTAACCAACACCAAAGTGTTGGGAGTCATCACTGATGGCAGTCTGAAATTCTACCACCACATAAAACAGCAATAAAGAAAACTCACCAAACATTAGTGACCTTCATAAAATCAAACCAGAATGAACAAAGCCAGAACAACCCTAGCATCATCTTTCCTTTTTCCATATCCTTTGTTATGCCATCCCCATACTCAGCAACCTGAATTCCACTTCACTCTTCTCACTAAACTAGTGTTACAATAAGTCAGACAAATTCATCTCAAACTGGAGTTAGGGAACTCACCACTGTATACATCTAAAACAACTTCAGTGGCTCGAGCAATGACACTCTAACCAACTTACAATTAGGGACTACCCACAAACTCCTCTACCTTCGTGAAATGTGGCCAAGCCTAAGCAATATGCTTCATCAGTATAACCCCACCAGACCACTATGTTCTATCAACATTAATGACTGTAAGCAAATCCAAAAAATCTGCTGGGGGAACACTGTACTCCTTCTGTACCAAAAAGTTGGAACTCTGTACCCCTAGCTCTTAGACAAACTGAAAATGCTAAATCATTCAAAACTCAGCTAAAGCAATATCTGTCTGATGCATGACTTTGCTCATGCTTCACTCCCAGTTAAGTCCTTACCCTAATTCTGCCAATAACTTCCGACAACTCAAACTTTTTAGTCAAACTCACTCATGACCTTCTCTCTACTCTATCCTCCCTCCCTTATCAGCTTCTACCTAACTCTTCTTGTAAATAATTTTTAGCTACTATAAATAATGTACTACATTCTTGGTATGTGCATATGTTCCTGTAACATATTGTTTTAAATACCTGTATGTTATCTGCCTAACTTGTAACTACTGAGCAACTTTTCTCCCCAGGCCTCCACTGAAAAGGGGCATCTGTTTGCCAACTCAGACTATCTTGGTGACAAATGCAATAAAAATAATAATAATAATAATAATAATACTTACGTGAGTGTTGCAGCAGCATCTGGAAATTAAAAAAAGGAAAACAGTGTTTTCACAGCAGAATAAAGCAGTAATTTGTATCACAACAAGATGTAGACAGAAATGTACAGATATAAACTGTGGGATTATATTTTTAGGCCTCTAGGCTGTATTCCTTCGTGTTTGGGTGCTGTCATTCACCTGGGAACATTTTTGTTACATATTTTATATACCTGTATGTCATCTGTCTAACTTGTATATTGTGCAGCTTTTCACCCCAGGCCTCTGCTGAAAAGGGGCATCTGTTTCCCAGCTCACACTATCCTGGTAATATTACAGTGGTGTAGCTTTGGTATCAAGATGCAGAAAATAATATTTACAGTGTACTGTAGGGCAAGTGTGACATTGTTAATAAATGGCTGAAAAGGCACTGACATTAAAATGCAGAGCAGATCTAGCCTGGGATGCCCAATAAGTGTCATTTTTTTCTTGGGGTTGAATGTTGTAATTAACTACGTAGAAGTTAATTTTTTTTATGACAACAATGGAAGACAGTTAAGGGGTGAAAATTACATGATTTTTGGTTTATGCAGATGATTTAATACTAGTTTCTCAGAATAAACAGTTATTGTCATATTTATTTGAAGGCAAGTGGGATCTACATCTATAACAAGCATACCTCTAGATTGGTTAAACAGGATAATTCACTGGAGTTTCTCCACGTGCAAATCACCATAGACAAAGTCTCTTATCATTTTCAACCAAGTTACAGGTCATCATCTGTGTTCCACGAAACCCATAGCTCATACTTAGATCTACTGGAGACACACACCATACTATTAAATAGTCTATTCACGGGGGAATTTAAATACTCCTCTATAGTCTTGGAAAACTATGCAGCTTCAAGAGGTCACACACAGAGATTCATGGACTTTGTAAACACAAACACCCTTGACCAGACAGTGCACACATTTATTGAAGTCCTAACATACTGGGCCTGGTACTGACAAATATTGGAGAATGTTGCACCTCCCAGTGTCACATCCTCACTGGTAAAATCTGATCACAAAGCTCTGTCCTTTGAAATGAAAATCACCTCAGAGTCCCCAGTCAACTCTGTAACAGTTAGGATTTGTTCCAAAGCAAACTGCCTCTTATAAAGTGATAGTTTATCAACATTCAGTGCCATTCTTAACCCTGAGTTCATAGTAGCCTATGCTGTTCACAGAAACCCTGTGTCACCATGTAAATGTCTGCATAAAGGCTGCTCTAACTTCCAGAAGTAAGTTCAAAACTAACTTAAAAACAAACTACACCGGTGGAATCTTCACATAAATAGGTTATACAACAAAAGGGAAAAAGGTCATGACTAAAAATCAGGAAGAGTAACTCCCATAAAAATAAAGACACTCTCATCAAACTAAACAGGCATCTAAGAAAACTAAGTCCAACAAGGCCAGTTTTGAGGTCAAGATAGCTGCCCAGGCAAAAGACAACCATAAGGCTTTCTACAGCTATGTCCAAAACCTCAAAAGGTAGCACAAAGCAGCACGCTGAAGGGGTGGTTTATGGTTCCACTTTCACAGACCAGAGGGATGATAGTGAACCTGCATGCTCTACAAATTCAGCAAAAACTTTACTGTTCATTCACTGCCAGCCAACCCCCAAGAAATGCCTACAAATATAACCCCCAAAACTATCAACAGCTAGGAGGTTCTGGCAGTGCTCACTAAGGCCTAAAATACAGTCTCAAGAGGCTCTGATAATATCATAGGATGTTATCTGAATAGTCTGAAGGAGGATCTATCAGGACTACTGGTGTCACTATTTAACTAAAATCTCAAAACAAGCTTTGTGCCATGAGAATGGAGGACTACAATGGCCATTCCTCTATGTAAGAGTGGGCCATCAGCAGACCCCAGAAACTACAGACATATTAGTCCGACTAGTCTTGTATGCAAAGCCATGAAACAAATTATCATGGAAATGATCAATAAAGACAACAGTAACCTTCAAACACTGGACCCAATGTAGTTTGGCAATGTCAAAGGAAGGTCATGCCTACCAAACCTGGTGGGATTCTTTTGAAAGGATACCAAGACAATAGACAATGGAAAATTGTACATACTGCCTACTTCAATCTGGCTAAGGCATTTTATACAATACCTCACTCAGGCATTGTTAAAAAGCTCACTGAATTAGGCACAAACTCCTATATTACATATTGGATTGCCAGCTTTCTCACAGATAGTACCCAGGAAGTTAAGTTTGATAAGAACACCTCTACAAAGAGGCCGGTCACCAGCATAGTCTTACAGAGCCCCATTCTGTGCCAACTTCTCTTTGGCATCTACTTCATGGAAGTCATGGTCAATGTCAAAGGCCTCTGGCTGAACAAGTTCAAAGATGGCGGCAAACTAGGAGCAATCATAGATTCCTCCAAGACACTAACATCTTGTAAGAGGGTCTAACTAAGACAATGAATGGTGCCAACGCTATGGCTTACAACCCAGTGCCAAGAAATGCATAATTGCACCTTTTGGAAAGCTGGACAGAAAATTTCATCATTGATAAAACACCCCTAAGAGTTGGTCTGGTAGTCAGGGATTTGGGAACACATTTAGATAGTAACCTGACCTTCAACCAACATGTGGCCAAGTTAGTAATGAAATCATTCTATTCAGCTAAGGGCATGGCATCTAGGTCTATGAAAGTCATTGTGCCACTTTACCTGGCCTTCATTAGTCCCATCACTGAGTATAATGCCTCCTTTAGCATGGACCTGACCAGATATATGCAACAACTGGAATGTCCACAAACGCTTCTTACCAAAAGAATCCAGGGCATAAACATGTTGTCCTTAAAGTCCTGTCTCCTACAAACCTCTAAGAGGCAATCTATGCCAGGCATACAAGGCATCTACAGATTCTGTTCTGATGGAAATTTTGAACATCTGCAAAATGAATAGTATCAGAACTACTACATGTAAGGATTTAAACTTTGTTTGCAACATAAACAAGACGTTGGTGAACCAGATGCGAATCTCAGAGAATCCCCATTCTCTAGAACAGGCTTCCCATCGACATGAGCAAAGTCCCTCCCTTACCATGTTCAAACATAACCTAGATCAGTGAATGGGAAATTGGAAACTCACCCTGAGTCTGGATTCATGTCTCTAATGGACAGAGACAGTCAGTAAATCATGACCATCTAGACTATGTCCAAATTACTACAGCCCACAGACTAAGTTTTCAACCTACTAAGTGCCCAGCACTAACCAACATCCTTCAACCTTACACCCCTCAGAAAACTCTAATATCTACTCACCAAAACCTAATCTGTGTTTGAAAACCCAGTCACCCTGCTGGTCAACTCCTGCTATCCTTTTCCTTAGCTAAAAAATGGAATTCTCTTCCTTCCTCTCAAAGGACTTGTGAAAACTTTGAAAACTTTAAAACTCAGCTACATTCCTACCTTTCCTCTAACAGGAAACACAACTGCATTCTCCCCACCTAGACTAATAATCAATCCACCCCTTAAACTCCTGACTAACTCTGAGTACAAGCTAACCTAACATAAATGTACATATTGTAAATAACATAATTGTACATATTATAAACAATCCATCCCACCTTTTTTTCTCTCTTTTCCTTCTAAGTCTTTATTCTCCCTCTCAATTAAGTTACCACTGCCATTCTAAATATTTAGATAGTATGTAACCAAAGAATGTATTCTGTTCTCTAGCATGAAATTAAATTGTAATTGTGTCTTCTTTACTATGATTGTATGGGTTCATATCAGCTGACCGAAGACGCAGGTTAGCAAATGTGACTTGGTCGAGCTGTAAAAGCCGAAATGGCAAAATATCGAAGCGGCATGTAAGCAAATTCTTTCCCTGGGAAAGAATTTGCTTGGCAGGTTCAGTAGTTTGCCATTTTCGGCACTGTAGTGCGATCTCAGAGTTAGTATATTTAAGTAGGGGGGGTGTGGAGCACAGCCCCCCCCCCCACATCGTGGGGTGGGGGGGTGAAGCCCTCCAGTTAATATATGTATTAAAGTGTTTTCTTTTTTTTTTTTGAACAGCGATTTTTTTTCCCCTTGGAAAAAAAATCGCTGTTCTGACAGTTTGGTTTTGTAAGCTTTCGCTTACATGGGGTTGATTAATCACCGTTCACTAACCTAAGCGTTCGGTGATCTAATATAGACCCGATTGTATATGTAACTAAACTATGTAATGAGGAGCTTTTCTCCCTGGGCCTCCACTGAAAACAGGCTCCCTCAACCCAGTGGAACTCCCCGGTCATCAAACTGGAAATAAATAAATAAATGTCCAATTTAACATACTCCCTTCATATAATTTATAGTAACATTCAGACTAATACACCCCTCTCCCAGTTTTAATGCCCAAGATACAACATTCAAAAAGACACATATTTGGGTTGCATGGCTAGGCTTATAAAGGCCCTAGTGGTCATTAGCCTAGTATACGTCTATGAACTTACGGACAAATAAATAATGAAAGATGTAAAGGTTTTGGGACAGACATTGGGATACTAGGCATAGAATGTACTGCAACTGTATTAGTAGTAAAAGCCTTTAACCTTACTGTCAGTGGTCAAAAAAAAGTATTCTGAGATAAAGGGAATGTATGAGTTCAAAATGAAGGATGTAGTTAGCTTTAGGAAAACCTTCAAAATGTCATTTAAGAAGAACTTTTATTTAAAAAGAATGGGATACTTATGGGAATGGCAAGTTATATAACCGGCATTCTTATTTTGTATAAGGAAATGGAAAAATATATTAGAAATTCCCCCGGATACATGAAGCTCGGTGCAAGGCCGGCGTAAGGCTTGCGCCGGCTGTGTTGGGTAGATATGGAGTAGTCACGTCATATGCATATTAATGAAGGCGCGCAGCCACCACAGCCACGTGCATAGGAAACGTGCGCGAGTGCAAGGGGCGTATCAAAGTTGCGCAGGGAGGCGTGTCAATGTCGTCTTCCGAGGAGCAACCTAAGCTGCTGAATATTGTATTCCGCCAGCAATAGTAATCGTACCTATCAGTGTCCGTGGAGACTGAAACGTATGCAAAGCAGAGTCCCTGCGAACAGAAAATGAAGACTCAAACACAAATGCATGGTAGGGAATAACGGGTCCCTACCCATGAACAAATGACAGGAAAACCGTGTGCTTGTAGTCCAACATAGTGTAGACAGCTATACCATGTGGAAGTGAAACATATCAGATGTTAGCACGCCGCCAGTAGGTACGTCCAGTCCAACGGATAGGGTCACCAGTCGACCCATAATTTGAGGGAGGGAACATAGCTTTGCAGATGTGTCCATAACAAAATACACGAGGAGAAATGTAGATATAGGTAGTGACCGTATGTCTGAATCATATCCCACAAGCCATGTAATAGTCACATACAAAAGGTATGTCTGTATTTCACATACCAAATGTGATAGGAAATAGCATACGCATGTAAACAAAACAGAAGGAGCATATAAACTAGCCATAACAACACAGACACATGTAGGCCGAAAAGAACAGTATGATCGGTACCGTCGACCAAGATTACCACCTGTCCCACTTTGCGAGCGACAGTCCCTCTGTGGGCAGATGTGCCCTGACACAAACATGTAAAACTGGCAAATGTCCAGAGAATATAGGACATAATTCCTCCGTAGACGTCATGCAATAGTTGCATTAAACATATTTCACTGGACGTATAATACATAAATGTCATAACAAACAGAATAAGATACCAAAATGCTACAAGAATAAGCTTAGATATAGGCAAGAATTTTAAGTTCTATCTGCCGAACTGACCGTGGGTATGTGTTGGCCTGTAAAATATGCTGTGTTCACCGCAACTGTCACAGTAGGGTTGCCACCCTCACAAATGGCCAAAGTGGGACATGTTTGGTACAGACATCAGACTGTACAGGCCAACACATACCCACAGCCAGTATAAAGGACAGAACATAACTGTTTTGCCTACAGAAAAGCGTATTCCTGTAGCATTTTAGTTGCTTAGTCTGTTTCTCATAACAGTCAGGTATTATAGATACAGAATTAACTGTTTAATGCAACTATCACATAAAATATAAGAAATATGTTTGTCCTAAAATCTCAGGACATTTGCCATGTTGACAATTACATGTCAGGACACAACTGCCCAAAGAGGGACTGTCCCTCGCAAAGTGGGACAGGTGGTAACCCTATGTCACACTGTGGACAATTGAAAAGGTGGAAACACAACCGTTGATTGTGGGGAGGCAATGTCCACAACAGTCGGACATGTGTAAGGAATAGCTTGGACATAGGAAAAGGTGCCATCCTACCAATGAGTAGAACAGGCTGGCAAAATCCGGAAGGCAGCTGTATAATCCAAACCTGTATGTGACATAGTCGAACGGGTAGTACCTGGATACACCAACCAAGTAATGAAAGTGAAGTAAGGGCATGTACCTATATGCGTGAGGTATAGCATGTGGACAGCAAACATGGCAGGGTAGTCCACACAACCATAAAGGGACCCGACACATGTAGGGTAGTCAATGTGTAACTCTGGCCGTGTCATGGGCCAACAACCAAAGTAGTGCTCTATGGGGTGTGAGTAATTCACGTGTGAGGGGTGTGTGTTTAATGGTAAATTCCTCAAAGGCAATACTTGTGTCGTATGCAGAAAAGGTGAATCGGAGGTGTATGAAGGGGCAGCGGGTGAAGTGGAAAGAAACACAACCTCATGTAGAAACAGCTGCAAGACAAGCAGACAGGCCATAGTGTAGAACACAATCCCACAAACATATGAATATGGAAATATGCGAGACAAATGTATACATACGGCACCATCACATACCCACAGATGGGTCCTGATGGAACTGGCCATAACAAATGCAACACACCTGGATGCATAATAGCCTACCCAGCATATCCTCCACAACACACAACCTGCCACCATACCAGAACGTCCACCAAATCCAGCCGTACTTGGTCCACTGGTTTGTTGCAGAAACAGCTACACACAGTGACCCCTATGCATATGTAGTAGGTATTGTCACCCTAGGCAGTGTCAGGATTGCAAACCATGTATCCCCTGCAGGTAAAATCCCCTGCACGTTTTTGTGAAGCCACAAAAATATTCGGTATCTGACTTGTTTTTGTCTTGACCAATTTTTGGGATATCCCTCACAGGATGACCAAATTGTGTAAATAGTAGAGTGGTTATGATGACATGATGTCCAATCCAGTAAATATCTGGACACAAGTCAGAACATGCAGTGGAGGTCCATGACACTGTCCAGCCCTAAGTGGGCATACATAACCTGCCACCCAGGATAAAATACCTTCCCGTGACGCACGTGTCCAAACACGAATAGGAGGGAGAATATAATGCACACATTTGCAAAGTGGAAAATGGCATGAGGGTGAGGAAGACACTACGTAAACAGGTCAACCCTGATCAAGTGTGAGGGACACTGACTGTGTGCGGTCTTGACTGACCATACCTGTCAACCTGTGTGAGCAAGATATCTGGACAGAGCCGTAAATATAAGTGAGACAAAGGTCCAAACTCAGGGACAATCTGTAAACATATCTCTTAGAAATATAGAATTTGATAGAATAACAGTTTGCACATTGGCATTAATGTCTGGAGTATGAAGTCTGAAACCCAACTGTCTGTCAGCATGTTCCGACTGCAGTCTTTAATGCTGAGCTACTGCTGTGCCAGAACACAACAGCATATTACAGAGGTCCATGCTATACCACTCAACTGTCCGGATATTCGCAGAATGACTAGGGTCACCACCTGTCCCACTTTGCGAGTAACAATCCCTCTTTAGGCAGTTGTGTCCTGTGAAAAAAATCAAGACATAGCAAATGTCCTGAGAGTTTATTTCCTAATTTACTTTAATAGTCGCATAAAATGGTTATTTTATATATGAATCCTCAATATGTTATGTGAAGTAGCATAAGCAATTCAAATGTTACTAGAATAAGCTATTATATGTACAAAAAAGGTTAGAGTTCAGTACTATGCACGGTTGTAGGTATGTTTTGTTTTGGAAAATCTGACATCTCTACAGAACATGTCCCACTTTGGGCAGTCGAAAAGGTGGCAACCCTAAGAATGACCACAGGTTCGCCCCATAGTGTTGGTGTGTGCCTCCGACAATCTGCACCAGTGTGGTAAATAGCTGAGGATTGACGTCAGTAAATAATGAGAAATATCCTGAGTATAAGACTCCACAACCTGCAGAAAAGTCATGCTAATGCAAGACCTAGCATTCTATCAATGTTGTAAGCTTGTAAGAGCAATCGTTAAAATGTGTCCCTAATTGTCCCCCCATCATGTAGGTTTTGCACAGTTTCGGTGCTCTAAGAGGTATGGTCCGTACATATTTACAGGAACAGCCCTTCACACTTGTGTAATGTACAACCCCATACCTGTAGTCACTTCATGTCCAAAAATAATAATCCCGTATAACTGTATACAGGTAATAGTCAAATGTGAATGGGAACACCCCTCACCGGGGAGTATGGACTGTAACAAACCCACGCATAATATGTAATGCCAACAGAATTAGCTGCTGACAGGTGCCCAAACACCTGTGTCTATAAACACAGGTAAAACTTCAAAATAGGGAGATAAGCCCTGTCCATGTGCTAGGTCTGACATTTGACCTCGGCCAGGGAAGTTCCGTTCACCAGGTGAACAAGCCTAAACCCAGATCACTACATGAACACCCTGACAATCAAAGATCTGTATGTGGCTGGACTATATGCCTTGGTGTTCTGCATACCCTCAGAGTGATTAACAATGCAGCCGGAGTCCACAGCAGTAGGCAATAGGGAATGTGTAATATGTAGTACCGCCTTTTTCCCAGCAGGAGAATGGATGCCTGTGTCGTAGGTGAAGTGGTGAGGCATATGTTGATGTAGCTAAGTACTATGGGTATGCATATCAATGAGGGAGAACACCAATAGAATAGTGGTTCCGGTATCCGGCCAATGTGAATGCAGTCCCGGTTGACCTACAAACACTGCACATATAACTTGAAAGTGTAATTAAAGCGTTCGTGCAGTACACACATTTAAATATGTAAAGATGAACGTGTGTTTCACAGTAGTCCGTAAACTGGAATACAGATATGTAACTGTTACGGTCAGAATTATGAAAGTTCATGGAAGCACAATTATCTATGAAACATATGTAACCCACAATAAGGATATGCAAGTGCGCCTGCGCGTGTGTAATCCGCTCACAGAATAGAAAATGAATGGTGTTTTCCCCACATTCCATGTACATGGCTCATACCTGTTAAACCCGTATAGTACGAAACCGGACAAAGCCATGACAACAACTGGTACAAATAGGGACAATCCCCAGATATTGCCCTAACAAACATAGAAAGTGGATAGAATAACAGGTGTGTCACTAGCATGGATTCTCTGAAGGGTATGAAGTCGTAACCTGAAATGTTTGTCATTATTTACCAACGTCAGTCTTTAATGATATGCCACTAACTTGCCAGATAGACACAAGGTTATGAAAAATGGACCACAAATAGGGACTATCCCCAGATATTGCCTAACAAACATAGAAAGTGGATAGAATAACAGGTGTGTCACTAGCATGGATTCTCTGAAGGGTATGAAGTTGTAACCTGAAATGTTTGTCATTATTTACCAACGTCAGTCTTTAATGATATGCCACTAACTTTCCAGATAGACACAAGGTTATGAAAAACGGAGCAAAGATAAGAGGCAAACAGCTGTACATGCAGCGGAAATCTGTACAGTTGAAAGGTATGATATGGAGATATATATACACATATATCCACAGACATAATCCAAAGCAAATTACGAGATGAGCAATGTACAGATGTATATATGTACAGATATATATATATACCTATACACACACGATACATGAATAGATATATACACAACAAACATATGTCCCTGTACATATAACACATGTACATAAATAGGTCACGGTATAGCTAATATGGATAGACAGACAGACATTCATGAAAGGAGAATACACCGATGGTTTCCAAACCATTTCCCGGAAAGTACCAGTGTGACAGGGCCTGCAAGTTCTACACGTTAAACATGAATATAGGTGTCCTTTGCAGGACCCCAAAAATTGATCCATACGAAGTACGAACCGTCATTGATGCTAAAGATGTCACAGCTGCAACTACGATATAGCTGTACATAAAACAGTAGCAGGTGCAAGGGTAATAACACATGGGTCGATTGAATGTATGACGTACGAGCTGATATCCGCAGAGTGGGGAGTGCTCGGAAGTGTCCTCACACTTTATTATCGCTCATATTAAACATGTCTAATGGGTACTGTGAAGGTGTGTCAGGTATGGGAATCATGGGTATGCAGAATTGTGCCAAAGTGCTGCTTGGCACAGATCTATTAGGTACGCCCCATGGGAGTGATCACTATACCTATGTGGGTCTAGCACATGCCTATATTCACCAAAAAGGTGCAACCCACACACTAGATATTGTGTAAACCATTGGGGGAAGATGTAGGGACCTATATCAGTGTCATGTAGGCGATTATTATGGATGGACACGCATACGACCAAGATGGTAACCATACCTGCCAGAATGTGAGAATAAGACAGCTGGACTAAGGCATAGTACATGACAGACAAATAGGGACTATATTAAATATACCTCAGACAAAGTCAGACCGTTGATAGAATAATTGCATAGTTGGGAATACGAATGTTATGAGAGTTAGTAATCATGAAATAGAAATGTCAGTCATGATTACCTAACCGCACAGTCCGTCATGGCTTGCCAGCAATCTATCAGAAAGGCACATTATCATGACAAATGTAACAGAATCATAGGTCAAACCCCAGGGCGTATACCCATAATGTGTACAGGTGAGAGGTATGAAGGTAACCCGTCCTAATGAAATGTACAGAACTAGTGATACTAGGTGGACAGGTGAGAAGAAAGACGTCAGGACAAATGACAAAACATGTACAACTCATAAGCATGTTTGTCCACTGTGAATTACAACGTATGACCTGTGAAAGTCAATGTGGAAGGTTAATAGACTTAAATGACATGTGTCCCTCAGGGTGTCATGCAGTGTCACCGATACAGTGTCCAGTCCACCATACTCGTACATGAGCTCTGCCACTGATGGAAAGCGCAAATACCGGCCTACACATAAGGTACATGATGGAATAAGTAGTGTGGATAAGCACCTGTTGGCCTGTGTGAGGAATATAACCCAGTGGGTGGGTGTGTTCAGCAATAGGAATGTAATGGTAACTGGCCTGTGATGGCGCCATGTACTGTGTGTATTGGCGTAACTGTACGAATGTGCAGATGTATGCCTCATATGTGTGGTGTGTTCCTCTCACAATCTGTACCTGCATACCTCTCAACTGTACAGATTTTTGCAGAATGTCCAGATTTTTGCCTCATATATTTGGTACATTTTTCTTAAAATTGTGGTTTTCTGGCAAATTTGTGCAAATCATTAAAGACTGAAGTTAGAAAATAATGAGAGACATTTGAGTTTCAGACTTCATACCCTTTAGAAAATTCACGCTAATGCAAAACCTGTTATTCTATCAACTTTTTAAGTTTGTAAGAGCAATATTTAAAAATTGACCCTACTTTTGGGCTTTTGCCCCACTTTTAGTTATGGCTTTGTCCAGATTTCCTGCTGTTGGAGGTTGAGAGGTATGTGTACCTATCTGCCAAATACCTGAGAACTGACATCATTAAATAATGATAAACATATGTGTTTAAGACCCCAAATCCCTCAGAAAGGGCATACTAATGCAAAACCTATAATACTGCCAACTATCTACGTTTGTAAGAGCAATATGTAGAATCTGCCCCTATCTGTCCCCCCATCATGTTAGGCTTTGTACAGATGTTTTGCACTAGGAGATTGATAGGTATGATCAGAAACAGATACATGTCTGAGGAAACAGCATTATCGACTGCAAGATAATGCAGAAGGTATGAAAAGTGCTGCAGTAGGAAGTTCATCCGCAGGTATGTGCTGACATGTCAAATGAAACAGCAGTCTACAGGAAGTACCTATAGGGTGTCACCTTTACCAATGATGACAGTGGGACATACCCACAGCCATGCATACACCACAAATAGACATAGCACACAGCAAAGCCTAGGCCATGATACACGATGCCTTCGGCGTTTATGGATTGAGTGAGAGTACAGCAAGGAAAGATGATTGCCAGGCTATTCAGCAAACACCTGCAGGGGCATGCAAGACTGCCCGTAACACGAACATTGCACGGACAATGTTGGGATTTGCAACATACCCCATTTGTATGTGTAAGCTATGCAAATGATGTACTACGCGATACATGAAATAGTAAGCTGTCCATGCAAGAGCAGAGTTATATGCAGAAATGTACCCGGATGTTATGCGACTAACGTTTTGCACGTTGCTAAATGGAGCAATGACAGCTGCAAATACAGTATGAATACAGTCAAAGAAGCATGCCAATGTCCAAGTCCAAGGCCAGTGGCGGCTTTGTCCATTGGATATCAATGATCCAGTAGTTGTCCTCCCCCGATCCCTGGTGTGGAAGCGTGCGCAGCACCACGAGAACGCGCTGCGCTTCAACACAAGACATATGGATAATATACATACAAAATGTAGGTTTAGTTAGATGTTAGTATGCCATGCAGATGAATGGCAAGTCGGAGACAACATGGCTATGCCGTACTGGTACCTATGTGTGGAAGCGCTCTGTCAGAGATGTAACGAAGCATTTGTAGGCAATGTGAGGCAAGTGAGGCTGAGGATAGTGAATCACAACATGTCATGCCATATGGGCCAAGCCTCTACAGTGTAGTGTAGGTTAAGGGGACTATTAGAGTAGAAGGTAGGTGACAACAGGAGTGTGTATGTACAAAACACTGTAACCTCACCGGTGCAGTGTCACATGTGTGCTGTCAGTACTCAGTGGAAGAGGCGTGTCATGAGCTATCCCAGGGAACGTCAGGAGACTGACGGCGTATGCCATGGATACCACCGATGTGACCTGCAAACCTGCCCACAGTGTGTCTGCGCCCGTGCGCGCCAGTAAGCCCGAGTACGTATGTGTGCGCGCGTGTTACCCGTGTGCGCGTGTGGAAGCATGAGTAAGCTAGTGTACCAATGGTGAAGCCCGTGTAATGTCGTGTATGCATTTGTAAGCAGGTATAAATGTGTACTACACACATCACACACGTACTGCACACACAGACACACATGCTGCCAATACTACACACATCAGTGAAATGGCACATGGATGGAGACTACATCATCAGAGGTAACAGTGCTATAAACTATGCTACAGTGATGGTCATAGCTGCAATGCATCATGCCTGCTGAAGTACACCTGGAAGTAACACACTGTGTGTTAACAGCATGCTAACATCAATACAGTGGAATAAAGCCACTGTGTGCAGCAGCACCAGCTTAGTCAGATCCTGCATCAATGTTACACATCACAGGTGGTGGCACAGGTGACATCATATGCACAGGGTGTTGTGTTAACATGTCCAGAGCTGTCATAGAACCATCCAATGTACATGTAGGTGTGTGTGTGTGAGGGACAATGGTTATTACATGGCCCAATGGTGGTGCAATGGGTGTGTGTATGTGATAGCCGTAGCTGTTTGTGGTAAGTGTGTGTGTCTGCATATACACAGGTACATCATGTGTCAGCCATATGCAGGAGGTTGTGGGGCAGTCACAGACCATACCTGCCAGGCTGTAGAGATCCTCATTACTGGCCATGAACACCCCTCCATGCATCCAACACAACCCCAGTCCTGCACCTGTCAATGTCTACACATACAGTCCTGGGATCTGTACCACGACCTGTGGATAAACGTGTGTCTGTAATGTTAACCTGGGGTGCATAGACTTGACAGTTACTACAGATGGATATGAGCCATACTCACACACCAATGTAATAACCACCGTTGACTGTTTCAGAGATCTGCATATGACCACTCAAAGGTGCTGCACTAACATTGTTTCCATTGCCCGTGTAATACCCAGCAACACAATAACCAGTCACTACACATGTATAACCCATGATCACTACAGCACACAGTATGTGCACTATCACAGAGCCATAGCAGATGTACATACATTCAATGTGTTCACGTACAGACAATGCAGCACAGTCAAGAGTGATAATCCCAACATACATATCTATATACAATATATATATATATATATATCTATATATATATCTATATATATATTTATATATATATATATATATATATATATATATATATATATATATATATATATATATATATATATATATATATATATATATATATATATATCTATATATACACATATATATATATATATATATATATATATATGTAGATAGATACACACACACACACACACACACACACACACACACACACACACACACACATGGCAGGGTTGGGAGCAGAACATAAACGTAAGCACTGTACCAAACGACAGCATTACGCAGTTACAAAATGCGCTACCATGATCAGTGGATCACATGATTCACACAGGCACACGTCTAGCCTGCAGACAGCAGCATCAAAGGCAAAGACGCCGCATGGATGTTATGGAGAGTGAATACTGTCAAAGCAATGTACTGTTGTCATGCAGCTGGAAACACACACACACACACACACACACACACACTTGGCAGGGCTGGGAGTCGAACATACACCTAACTACCCTAACACACTACAGCATGACGCATTTACAGAACGTGCTTCCGACATTACTAAGCACAGCAGTCCCAGAGGCAGACATCTAGATGCGTGTCATCATCCGCAAAGGCAAAGACGTTGGTAGCAAACTGCTGTGGTGTACGGCATCTAAAAGCAAGACTGAGTCCCCAGGTGGATGGGAGCATGCGCGCAAACACACACACACACACACACACACACACACACACACACACACACACACACACACTTGGCAGGGCTGGGAGTCGAACATACACCTAACTACCCTAACACACTACAGCATGACGCATTTACAGAATGCGCTACCAACATTACTAAGCACAGCAGTCCCAGAGGCAGACATCTAGGTGCGTGTCATCATCCGCAAAGGTAAAGACATCGATAGCAAACTGCTGTGGTGTGCGGAATCTTAAAGCAAGACTGAGTCCCCAGGCGGACGGGTGCATGCACGCAAACACACACACACACTTGGCAGGGCTGGGAGTCGAACATACACCTAACTACCCTAACACAGTACAGCATGACGCATTTACAGAATGCGCTACCGAAATTACTGAACACAGCACTCCCAGAGGCATACTGCTGTGGTGTGCAGCGTCTAAAAGCAAGACTGAGTCCCCAGGCAGATGGGAGCATGCGCGCAAACACACACACACACACACACACACACACACACACACACACTTGGCAGGGCTGGGAATCGAACATACACCTAACTACCCTAACACACTACAGCATGATGCATTTACAGAACGTGCTATCGACATTACTGAACACAGCACTCCCAGAGGCATACTTCTAGGTGGGTGAATCATCCGCAAAGGCAAAGACGTTGGTAGCAAAATGCTGTGGTGTGCGGCGTCTAAAAGCAAGACTGAGTCCCCAGGCGGATGGGAGCATGCGCGCAAACACACACACACACACACACACACACACACACACACACACACTTGGCAGGGCTGGGAATCGAACATACACCTAACTACCCTAACACACTACAGCATGACGCATTTACAGAATGCGCTACCGAGATTACTGAACACAGCACTCCCAGAGGCATACTTCTAGGTGGGTGACATCATTTGCAAAGGCAAGGATGCCGATAGGGAATGTATAGAGAGTGAGCAGTCTGAAAGCATATTACTGTCCCAAGGTAGATGTAGACAAACACACGGCAGTGGTGTGATCGGGGCAACCAAATATCTACGGAGCACTACAGCAACACTACATATATATGGGTCGCGCCACAGACAGTACACCCTTCAAGACAGCAACATTGAAAATGGACACCTGTTGTCTGGATGACCACCATCGCTATACAGGATGTCAATGGCCATGCCCACATGCTTAGTATCACCTGTCTGTTTGGAAAGTACTGTGTGTCCATCTACACAACGGCATACTGGGCATGCTCACACACTTAGCAGTTGCAAAGGGCCATCTTGCATGCATGCACATGGATTCTAAACACGGAAGGGTGCAGTTTGGAATGTACTGTGTGTCCATCTACACAACGGCGTACTGGGCATGCTCACACACTTAGCAGTTGCAAACGGCCGTCTTGCATGCATGCACACGGATTCTAAACATGGAAGGGCGCAGTTTGGAATGTACTGTGTGTCCATCTACACAACGGCGTACTGGGCATGCTCACACACTTAGCAGTTGCAAAGGGCCGTCTTGCATTCACACGGATTCTAAACACGGAAGGGCACAGTATGATATTACTGTCCCCACGTACATGAAGGCCACTCACATGTATTAACCAGTACACACTCAGGAGCTATCACAGATGTCTTAGGTGCATATCACAGAGATACACACCACAATCTGCAATGTAGCCCTCCGACATCACCATGTCATTGGACCAGCAATACACAGCCATACATTAACACAACACCGTGTGACTCATGACCAGCGCACTGTACATAGGTCTACAGCAACTGCGCAGACTACACATGTACCGACAGGGTTCCATCATGTGTTATGCATTGCAATGATACCACTGTACATAACCAGGTCAGCACTACACATACCAGGGGCCCTGGGTCTTACACAGCTGTGACAGATGACTGTTGCTGTACACCAACAAACACACATGTTAGGCTATGTCATACATGTAATTGCAGTGGATATGTGCATGGACCACACACATGACACATATGTACATAGCATAGCTTTTGCTGTTCTCCGTGCAGACAAGTGGCTACAGCAATCATACTCACACAAATGGAAGGTGGGTCCATGGCTGTTGAATGCTAACAGTACATGAGGCAGCAATGTTGACCGAGTACACATTCCCTCTATCATATCATACAACAGTCCATGTGTTATGTATGTCAACACACATGTCCACCAATTGCAATGCATACAAACATGGCTACATGACAGGCATGTAGGACCAACACACATGTACAATCTGTAGTGTGCATGCAGCTACCATGCATGTGCAGTAGCTGATGTAAGTAACTAATCTGTGCCTAACTACAACATGCAGTTGCAATGCAGCCCCATCATTGACACCTGTATATGGTGACATACTGACAGTACGGTAGGATGTACAGCAGGTATGGATGGATGTGTGTACATAAAGTGGTGATCCACCTGTGTAGATGGATGTTTGCCGGGGATGACTCACAGGTGTGTCACACACCATCCTACCATTACATGTGCAAACAGTACGCTATGTTACTGTTACTTGACGCTGGAGACATACAACCTACACAGGGGTCAGGTGTCACCGACAGTACGTCACTTGACACCTGTAACACTTACATCCTCCCGTGTGCATATAGCAGCACAATTGCCGAAGGTAGCGTTGGTACATATAATGCGGCCAATACTGCTGCATGTCTGTCAGACGTATCATCATATAGCAGGTGTATCATTCACAGTACTGCCATGTGTGTTTGCTTGTGTGACCATATATGCCACATGTGGTGGGGAATACATCCCAATTGTTACACACCCCTGTACACTGTTGTAGAGATCTGTACATACTGCAGTGTGGAAAGCATGATGTAGGCAGGTGTGGTGTGTGTATCACACACATCAGCTATCCATATGTGTATGACATTTGTGGTCTCAACAGTGTGTCTGTGTATGTAGGTATGTATGGCTGTCTGGTGCATGGAGTGAGGGTGTATGCTACCATACAGAACACACAGGATCCCTAACCCCGCATGGTGGGGCAGTCCACTAACCTGTTGATGCCATTGGTGTCAGCCGCACTGGCTACCTGTACATGTTTTTTCTCTGTGTCGCATCGTGTGGGTTCACAGTACTGTGACGGTGATGACCACATAGGCAAGGGTCCTCATCTCAACACTATGGGGTGTGTGTTATAGTGTTGTTGATCACGTGAGTGTGAGCATGTTCCTGTAATGTGACAGGGTATTACTGCTACACAGTGAGGCCTCATGCTATCAAGTGGCCTCTAACATTATCATTGGCCAGACCGCTGTGTACAACCCCTGCACCATGTCAACATACCTGTGATGTGACCTGGTATGGATGTCACGTCTCTAGCCACTGTAGCCTATTAAACTGCCCACATGCTTCTGGATCAGTATATGTGTGGACATCTGTGTTATGTTAGACTTTCCAACAGTCAGGCTGAGGCTACGTATAGCATGCTGATATTGACATATGTGCCTGTGAGTACTCCACAGTTACACATGGGAGACTGCAAACAGTGCTACCTGTAGGCACATGCAAGTAGACCACAAGGAGGGAACCAGGGCATCATTACCAACATGCTGTTACTGTTGTTACTGAGACACATACTGTGAACATAAAACAATGTATGCTAAACCTGTACTACATGGTATTTCTGGTGCGTGTCAACAGTACACAACTAATGTAATATACACGTCTCTCACTATTCACACACAACTAATGTAATATACACTTCTCTCACTATTCTTACACAACTAATGTAATATACACTTCTCACTATTCTGTTCACCCTGTGCATCAGACCATTTGAGCATGTCCCTGCACCAATGGTGTGGATGACAGGGATGCGGCACAGGCTTCATCATATGCACAGGGTGATAATGTTTCCAGGGGCATAGGCTGCACCAATGGATGACATTTTGTGTGTGGGTAAGGGCCAGTGATATGATTGGACATGTCTGTTCAGTATGCATGTGAGTGTTATGGTGCCCAACAGATGTCTTTGCTGTGTGCGTGTATGTGTGCACATAGTTCTGCCTTTTGTGATGCCTACACGGGGTATTATTGACAGCTCCAGATTGTACAGACCAGGTTGTACAGCTCACTGTATCCGGCCACGGCCACGTGACCTGTGCCTGCCAGGGGTTGCACGGGCACTACCAGGTGGAGGTACAGCTTGGCTACTGTCCGACGACACATGTCCACTGGAACCGTGCCCCCACTGGGAATGTCCAGGGCCATGTCCACATGGCCTGCTGTGTCCTGGTGTGGACAGCACAGCACCAGCTGCACTGCTACTGCTACCAGCACTATGGGAGTGGGCATGTGAGGTGGCACGCTCACGTTGACCTGCTCTAGGTGGTGTAGCTGGCCTACATCCACGTGGCCTATGCCTCACTCCTACCAGATGTTCCAGCACAGACAGCTCATGCTCGTGGATTGCCATGCCACGGTCAAGGATTCCGACCATGTCATCCAATCGCCTGTCCAGAACATCAGCAATCTGCTGTTGAGCATTTGCCAATGCCTGGATGTTGTCATTTAGGGTATGGATAGCAGCCCTCTGCAGCCTCTGCCCTTCTCTGTTCTGCCATTCAGCACATGCCTGTGCCACCATTACAGTCTGGAACATGCGTCTGGTGATACCAGCTGCTGCGCTCTGTCCTGCAGGTGCATGTCTGCCAGAGGTCCTCCTACGAGCCGCACCGGCCACATGCCTGTGTGGCACATCTGCAGTCATTACACTGACACCATGGTGTGTAGACACACCTTCTGTAGCTACCACACGTTCCTGTTCCACGCTAACAGATGCTGACTGTCCTTCCTCTATGGCCACTGGTGATGCAGTATGTGTTGGCAGCAGAACTGTGTGCAGGGAAGAGGGGGACATAGCTGGGATGGCAACCATTGGCACAGATTCAGCCCCTGACAACTCTGCCTGTACCTCATGCATATGTTCATCACTGCTAGTATCTGTGGGGACACTAACATCAGATGGACCGCAGGAGGGTAACGCACCTACATCACCTGTGAATGCAAAGAAAGACTCTAAATTACAATAGACACACACACACACACACACACACACACACACACACACACACACACACACACACACACACACACACACACACACACACACACACACACACACACACACACACACACACACACACACACACACACACACACACACACACACACACACACACACACACAGACACACCATGCATGTGATTTGACAGATGGCATGCAGCATGCCTGTGATACGGCTGAGGGCATGCAGCTCAGACATTAACAGTGGTAGTAAGCATACCTCTCTGGGGTGCACACTACAGCAAGCAGGTGTCATATTAGTAGCCATGCAGTTCACACAATCATGGTAGTATGCATTCATCCCCGTGATACACCATGTGGACCAGAACATGATAACAGTACACATGGCTGACGTGACCTTGACATGTAATCTGCTGACGTGTGCATTAACATGCATACATGTCTGACACAATGGTGTCCTGACACATGTACAGCATCGTAATGGGCATCACATTGCTGTGTTGTCTGTATGCCCTACAGATAGAATCATGTTTAGCAAATGTGCATGAGCATGGAAGGGTAGTGTGAGCCATCTACATTTCTATACAGTGTGAAGTACAGACACTGTGCCATTGCATGGCATCATGAGGCATCTATATTGCTGTACAATGCATAATATGTACACATTGCATAGCCATAACTGCATGCATACCCATGACATAACTGTGGATTGTGATGCATGATGCTGAGGTGTATACACACCAAACCATGCTGTGTCAAATGACAGGTCAGTGGAGGACCTACAGATGACACCCCTGCACAACAACTACAGGGTCTTAGCTGCCTGGCAACCATGTCCACACATAGTGGACATGTTAATTCACCATTTCCCACATGACATTGATGTACCACACACACGAGGTGCACAGCTAATGGTGATGTCCTACAGCAGCAAGGGAAATGTACAGTATCTGTGGCCTGATGTGGTGTCAATGTCTGTGGAAGCTGTACAGGTGACTACTGTCATGCTATGACACAGTCGTGATGTTCAACAGATCTTATATGGTAGACGTCAGTGACACCTCCACTAGCTGTACACAGGCTTTTAGGATGTCCAGTGTACCACATCAACTGTATAATCAGTCAACTGAGGCTATAATTGGACCATGTGTGGACAATGTGCAACAGGGTGTATACACATCACAACTACCGTGTGGCTACGTGTCTCTGGCCATCCCCCATGGACATGTGTGCACATGTGTTGACCAAATGTGTGTGATGGCCATCCCACATGTCTGTGTTGTCCCATATGACATACACCCATAGATGTCAGATATGTCACCATCCACAGGGCTATGCAGACAATGGGTTGTATGTTTGGTATGTGGGGTATGGGTCATGGGATAGTGTGACAATATTGCAGCCAGAACACTACGTCTCTGGGACATGTCAGATGGCACATCACAATGTGTGCACCCAATGCAGGAGCATATAACACAATGGTGACACCTGTGGGCTGCCCATATCACAGCTCACTGTGTGGTACTGTTTGCATACCACACATGTTGTTCCACTGCATACTACATATGCCTCCATTGTAAAACACCTCCACTGTTGTATGCACAGCTGACCACACATGTAGCAATGACAACTACTGTGGTTTCAAGTTGGTGTATCATTTCATTTGTATATATTGCACATGGGTGGCCTGTGTGAATGATGGGTGATGCGACCTGTATATCATGACTGGAACAAACATCAAGTGTGCATCTGTTAACTGGCCACATGGCAAATAGATCTATGCTTTAACATGCCTGATACTGATGACAGTCTCACCTGCAATGGACTCATGTCTGTGCGGCATGCCAAAGGTATCTGTATAGGGGTGACACAGCAGTATGAACATTATATCTGACTGTCTGACAGCCACAGGGTGCACTGTGCATGTTAACACATTCACCTGTATAATAGCATATAGTATGCACATGTGTGCATACACAGGGTAGCATACTGTAGTATGCAGCATGTGTGTCCACATACCTTGCATATGTTGTTACTTTACATAATGTACAGTGACACATGCAACTAAATGGGATATAATAGACATGTGCAGTACTGACTTACCAGGCAACTCCAGGCTCATTGGTTGGGAGACACCCACCTCCACGATGGCAGCTAGTGTGTGTGGATGCTGTTCTGAGGGTATCCCCAGACTGGCCAGTAGCTCCTCGGTGTGTATGAGTGGGGGCTGGGTTGGTGGCCCACCACCTGTTTCACCTTGTTCCCTGGTGATTGCAGTGGCACGCTGTTTTGCATGTCATATCAAGTCCGTGCAGCGTCTGCGCACCTGCTGGTAGGTGCGGTTATGGCCACCCACATCGTTCACCCTCCTGCGTAGATCCTGCCACAGGTCGTCCCACTGCTGGGCATGCTGTGGCACATGGCTGAACAACACCTCGTAGTTCTCATCGAGGTACGGGATGAGGACACCATCCTCCTGGCGGCTGTATGCTGGAAGGCGTGTACGAGGCATTATCTGTAAGACATAATGATGGTGACAGGTCACAGTTTCAGAGATGTACAGAGATACTGCTGCACATACATTTCTATGACATCTAGTACATCTGCACAGTAGTCTTTGCAAATCATCATGACACTGACACGACTGACGTGTTTGTGTCACACACATGTAACACCCGTTATGCATTGGATATCATCACCATATATGTGTGTCACCTCATTACAGTGTTCATACTCCATGTGAATGCTGTCTTGATGTGGGCATGTCTATTTGCCTGCACTGGTGTTCTTACCTATCTGCACATGCCTGGATGTGTCCACGGTACTGCTGTTGACCTTGATGCTGTGTATATGTCACATATCAACACAGACACAGCCTTAATGGACTTGAGCAGTGACAATGCACACATACGCATGGACACCTGTACATGTATGTGTTTTGCCATATACATCTACACAGCACTGTACAGCTGTTCAACATCCTGCCATGGATCACCTGTGTTGCACATGTGATAGACATGGGACAATGGCTAGTCGGATGTCATTCGCAGGGATGGTTATCAACCATAGCATGTACAGGCAAGGTTTCCCAACTGTAACAGACAGCCAGTATGCCACCGCTAGGTGGATCAGTGCCGCATTACTGATCGGGACAGTTGATACTACATCTACCATGCGGCCATCACACCATGTATGACTGGTATGACATTTGCAGCTTTGATGGACAGGGTTGCATGGTTTGGTGGGAGTATGTCACATGTATGGCACAGGGATCTGTACAGCATGTGGCGATCCTAGTATTAGGACGGTGGCTGTCCATGACGTATGTCTTACAGATCAGGATATGAACATGTAGCATGTCCATCATCATGGTGTAGCAAATGTCTTTATGCAAGGTAGACAGCATGCTGTGTAGTGGAGATGAGGATTGTGAAGGCTGTTATCGCCCATCCACGCATGGCCATTACCCCTTAAAGGTGATATGTGATCCAATATTGGTCACCACAGTGCTGTATATGCCTGTCCAATGATCTCCATGCTCATGGATGGCACCCTGTCATGACATGGGTACCTCGTATGACTACCCAACGGGCCTGGAGATGTCACCAAGGCAGCGAGGTGTACTGCACAGCACCACCCCTTACACAGTCTCCATAATGTTGACCACAGCCTAGGTGGTAGTTAATGGGTACAGGGATGTTCACCTAGCAGTGACAATGCTGATATCATCCATCAGAATGTGCACATATGTCACACACCTCACCCACACAGCCCATTCTGTATGTTGTTCACAACACTGACACAGCTATTCCTCATAGGTCATGGCCATTCACATCCTTACATACACAGATGCCTAACATTTGTCTGTGTGGTATGGGCTTCAATGAGGGTGGAGTACAACACATTAACCCTGTTCTACTGTAGTTGGCACTGGTGTGATATGCACATGTCACTCTGGCACATTTTGCAGTTGTGAGTCTGTCAACAGGCACTGGTAGAAAACTCCTGTGACATACAAAGGTATTTGTAATCAAACATCCGTACTGTCTTGTACATCTGTACTGCTAACATCTACAGTGATAATGGTTCATGGACATGCACACCATACTCAGCAGGGTTATATTGCGGTGCCACCCATTATGACTGTTGTCACCACTTGTGGGTTGATATTATCCAACACCCTATCTGTATTGTATGGTCATGCTAGGCACTTGTTCAGAACTTGAGCATGTCATGAGCTACTGATTAATATAGCACCCATTCCACACCATTTCCCACAGGTACACTGGCTGTCCTAAAATTTCCAGCTTGCTTATGGTACAACAGATGTTGTACACACGTAACGCACATATCCTGTGAGACATGGTTGTATATACAGGCATGTCCGACTGTCGGACATGCCTGTATATACAGGCATGTCTGACTGTCACGTACCAGTGCTATTGCCTGTCTATATGATGAATATGTCATACATGTGGCAATAGAGCAATTGTCTCATGTACACATTCAATGCTCACCTCCCAACATACGACACTACAGCCTGTGGGGGATGCACTTATGCAGCCCTGCTGGGGGTAATGCTGTCACCAACCCTGGCTGCACCTGACAGTCATGTGGGGATGTGTAACATTCGCAACACACCCCACTCATCACATAGTCTCACATGATCTCCACCACAGGCCACACATACGAGGACAACTTGTGCAGTACCTCTCCATACTCTGTGTAGGCACCAGAGGCAGCCCCCATCATGGAACACAACATCACCAACTTATAGCCCACAGACTCATGGTGTGCCCATCCCATACAGCCAATAGGGTGTTATAACATACACAACACACCAGTCATAGGTGAGTCTGTAGGCGGTCACACTGCAGCTCCACACTGCAGGCTACACAAGGCGATAGTCGCTTACATCTTGCTGTCAGGTAACTGGTTCTGCAACATAACCTATGCACCCATGCCACACCTCACCAGGTATGATGTGACTGTCATTCTCCATGTTAGTGTGACTGCGCTGAGATGCCACTTCACAGACTACGTGTGCAGGGACATGCAATAGCTCACCAGTGTTGTAGCCCTGAAGGTGTGGGCCTAGCCCTGGGGAGCATTATGCATTCATCTGGACCCGATACCACTGTACAACAGCTGACTGTGTCACTTCAACAGTTGCCTATGCTTCTGCTGTCATTCCACAGGCATCTGGTATCTGTCTGCTTTGACTGACCTGGTCAAACACAATGCTTTGGCGCAGATGACCTGCACCTGTCAGCCCTGGGAGTACAAATCACATGTAAGGCTCTTTCTGCTTCTATACTGCCTGTCTTGCACAGTTTCCAATAACAGTCACCGGCAGAATGGGAACTGGCAAGCAGGACATGGGGTCATGTGACACATTGCTTGCATCTTCCTCTGTGATGCACACAGGCAAGGCACACCTTATAATGCACCACTCCAATATCTTTGCAGTGACTGGGACCTGCCTCTAGGCTCTGCAGAGCACACCTGCAATGACAGGTTATAGACAGACCATACCTTTCAGGCACATACCTGGACCGGCACACCCACAGCTAGGTGTTCCCATATCCCACTATGTTGTACACACATCCTGGCTAGTTACTTAGCACAATGCATCAGAGGTGCTCCACGTGCAACTAACTGTGTCCGGAACCGCTATACACATTGTAACAAGCTACAGATTCAACAACATACCCCACGGTTACCAGACCTCATTTGTTGGTGTACTGGACAGTAGGGCTCAGACAGCTACTACTGATGTGTGACTGACACTACCCCACACTTAACTGGGACAGCCACTCATGTACTGACACATCTATGAGTCATAACCTCCACTCGGCTGGATCAACCCATACACACCACCTCCAAGACCAAGATTAACCTTGACATGAACACTACCAACATGTGACTGGTGTTCCACACCTGGGGTTATCCCCTCATTGGTGGATTCCAAACATATGTTAATCAACCTTGTAAGCCACATCCCGGCACCACACCCTTCATGGCATACACAGTACATGAGTACTACAACACCTACTACAGACGTCTTATGACAGCGGTTGTTAATGTCATGACACCTGTGCAGATGGACAATGCACTTACAAATGCTGAAACATACCCCAGTGCACTTCATTAGCATGTACACGACTGCATGGATCATGCTATTCCACACAGAGCCATGATGGTACACACCAGATAACAGACGCCACTCTGGTGGTCAAGTTCCATGGACATAATGTACAACAACAGGTGGAGGCTGTTGCACAGTGGTGTACAATCCCATGGGTGGGGTAGCTCACTGGTCAGCCTCAGTAGGGCCACGGGATCCCTCATCACATACTCCAAGACTAGCTACATAAACATTACTGTGACACTTTCCGGGGTGTACCAAAAGGCATTATGGTGGTATGTCAGTAGTCGCTGGCAACACCCACATCTGCTCTCACATACAACAGTCACTCAGGAACATTACAGACCCAGGTGATGTTTGCAACATGCTGGCGGATGGATTCAATGCTAACATTACACCGTCTCACTCACTACAGGGGCACAATCCATGCAGGAACATTGCGGTGTCCCTGCGGTCACACCTACACAGTACTAACCTGCACTCTATATGTCCTGGGACACTGGCCCCATGTCACCTTCCAGAGTCCCAGGCTGTGATGTCCACAAACCACTGAACGACATGTCTCCCCACTAGGCCACCAAATTCAGTAATAGCCTTGTATCAGACATTGTGGCCCCTGAATGGCACACAGCAACATTTATCACACTCCACACAGGTGGCACCACAATGCACGAGTGGGTCTATAGTCCTACACACCTGACTGGACTGTTCTGCACGGCTATGGGGCACATCATCAAGGATGTCATTCACAGAGACATTGTTGGGCTCTGGTCCTTTGATGCCACCCGGGTTGGACTTGTTAGGGCCAGAGCATGGTCTCTACACCTGGTGGACTCCTTTCATACAGTTACCAGGGTAGTTGATGATGGTACGGGAGTCCACACATCCTACATTGTCCTCTCATTGCCTTTCAGCACCGTTCTCCATTCTGGTATTGACAACATACACATCCACCTGCACATCGTACCCTATGTCTCAGGATATTATGCAACGTGGCTCATGGCCAGGACACACACAATGAGGGTAGCATACCATAGTACCTACTGCATTTCAGTTACATTTGCCATACCACAGTCCTCAGTCATTGGGTCCCTCATGTTCAGTATATGCTTCCCTGAGGTACAGGTTAGCACAGAGGGACTTTCCCTGCCTAGCTTTACAAACCCCTGCATACAAAGCACCATGATTGATCCACCAGCTGATACTGACTCCATCCATACGGGTGTCACTGTGACAGATACCTGATATGAATATCATGGCCTCAAGCTGCATGACACAAGGTGCATGAACATCACCTTTGCATTACACCATTCACCCACTGACTATCACATAGGTGGTAGTCCCCTGCATACATGTCACATTGTACATGTTTGTAGTACACACGTATGTCGCACCCACTCCTGTGGTTACCGTTTTGCTACTGTGGCGTGGATATCCTTCTACGTGGCCACACTTATCTGTACTGGGTGTGTAGCTGGTACATAGGCACCTATTGTACCTCTGAACTCAAGATGTCTACACACATTCAAGGGTACACCACCCCATTTAGGGTGTACCTTACACAACAGCTACAGCTTTACATACCACACCATTAACACGCCATGACGTTTATTGAGCTCCGACAGTTAAAGTATGCGGCTGAACTACGGACACCATGTCTGTACACATTTGCATACTACATACTCAGGGGTGACCTCTGCTGAACAGACAGGGCCCATGTCCACAACAATATTAATGGATATACTCCACATACACAACATAAGCAAAAGCCACTGTGAGCAACATGCTCATGGATATGTGCACACACGCAACAATGAGTGGGATGTGCTCGAGGGTTACATTCCCAAACCGGTCACTCACCTTGCTTTGGAACATGAGTCCTATGTACATCACGCAGGGACACTCAGTAGCACTGTTCATGTGATACCTCCCTTGGTGGTTGGGAGACACATGTACGCCAGGGATCACTGCAGTGGCTGTACTGTGCAGAGGTGCAGGTAACACATGGCTCTGTTACAAAAATGCCAGCAGAGGAATGTTTTCAAATTGTCACCGTTTATTAACCTTAAACGCAAAATAAAAAATGTTTTTCATTCCACTAAATTGCGAAACTTCTTCAGAAAAAATGCTCTACTCATAGACACAGTTATATTTATAACCTTAAGTATTACCTACTAACTTTGGCGCCAAAAAATACATCAATTAAGAATTAATTTACTTAAAGTTATCTTAACCATAAAAAAAGTCCTAGTCATAAAATACTACGTATTCATTTATAACGTTTAAAACTTCTCAAATCAGTGAACACAATTTAGGCAGATTTGTGTTCACTGATTTGAGAACGTAGTATTTTATCACTAGGACTTTTTATGGTTAAGATAACTTTAAGTAAATTAATTCTTAATTGATGTATTTTTTGGCGCCAAAGTTAGTAGGTAATACCTAAAGGTTATAAATATAACTGTGTCTATGAGTAGAGTGTTTTTTTCTGAAGAAGTTTCGCAATTTAGTGGAACGAAAAATGTTTTTTATTTTGTGTTTAACGTTAATAAACGGTGACAATTTGAAAACATTCCTCTGCTGGCATTTTCATAACAGTTTGGTCTACTTTTTGAGTGGTTAACACATAGCTCTGCTGTTCACAGGACACTACCCTAGAGAGGTGCCACTGGTGTGAACACTGTAGTTGTGCTTACACATAGGCTTGCCAGACTGCATAGTACCCCACTATGAACCTGTGAAGCTATTACATGTCCTGTGTGCATGGTTACTTGGTAGCCCTTCCATTTAGATTAGCTATCATGCTATTGCAATGTCCTGTGCCTAGAAGCCATATGTATCCTGTTATTGTACATGCCAATAGACAATACCTTTGGTATGCATGATATGCCTGTTATGCTGTGTAGAATATCTGACATATCTACCTACAATACTATACATTACACATATTTCACATAGTATCCCATAATGCAAAGCATACTTGCACAGCGGGACCACCTTAGACATGTCATTGTTGTTATATACCCATACACATGCCTACTGTGACAGTATATCAACATATACTACCCCTGCTATGGCACGTACTTGTTGGACATACCCTACCACTGACGGTGGGTTGTATGGAAATGTTCTGTTTAAAGCTCTCATGTAGCATCCCTTGTGGTGTCTGTGATGTGTACCTTGTGGCCCACTGCTGGACGCACAATTTCTACATGCGTTAGTATGCTCAGCAAGACATCACTACATAAATACCTTTTCCCACTTTATGCATTGTGGACACTTTTAAATAATGCAAACCAGGCTATACATACAGTAAATAATTAATAAAAACATGCTATACATAAACTTACATACTGAGTGTTCTACATACCTTGTTATCATTACGGACTTTCGTCTCTATCTCTCTCACACTGCTTAAACAGGTAGTTTATATGAGCATACAGTTTGAATATCTAGCAAGTCATCCTTATATACGTCGATACCTGTAACGTGGTTTCCTCCCGCCAATTGGTGTTCCTGAGTGACTAATTACTTGCATATCAGCTGTGCAGCTACTCCATTCACCAATTACGCGCCAACAGTGGGGTATAATTTAATTCTCCACTTGGGCATTGCCCATTTGCCCTACCTTCGGGGAGACGGCCTGTATTGTGTTTTGTTATGTGTAATTGCAACTGCTATGCATAGAGACAATTATACTTTGGATTTATGTCCCCCGTGGATTGTGTGTGACAGCTAGAGTATGTGGTTCAACATGTGGGTGTTCCTGTCATCCCAACGTCTGATAACGGACTATTGCAAACAAAACCTGTAACATCGCCATTTGTTCCATTATATAACGGCTGCAATTTTGCATGGCACCTTTAATTGTATCTCTCACAAGGTATGTTGCCGGTTCTGCAGATGTAATTGACTAACTGGATGTTTGTGCTGTTATTGCAGTCTGTATTGCTATAGTTTTTAGTGTGGGGGATGTTGGTGGGTGTACGTAGCATATACAGATTTGTGGGGCTTGCATTTCTACATATTCCATATATATGTGTGTGGGCTCTGTCCCTAATTAAAGAGCTATCAGTTAGTAGACTTATGTTACGGGATTGTACATTGGGCCATTGTTAATTGGTTTCTATATAGTATGCAGGTGAGGTTGATACTTCCATACCTCCGGAATTGCAGCGATATGTAAAGGGATATGTCTAACTGACAGCTATCCCGTGTATTTCTGTCCCAGATATTTGCAGTCATTGCAGTTGTGTTGGTAACAGAACCCCTTTGCCATGGGTTGCCCCCTTTTCATATGGCCATTGCTGGACACTTTGCGGGACGCACAGCAGTGTTTACAGGCCAACACATAGCCATGGTCAGTACACAGGTTAGCACATACTTTTATCCTCAATACATACCTATTGTGGGACTTTGGCTACTTATCATATTGCATGTAACATTTACATTTCTTACATACAGGCATAACTATTTAATGCAACTATTACATTATATATGGGACATATTAATGTCCTACAATCCCAGACATTTGCCCTTTGTAATGTTTTATGTCAGGACACACCTGCCTAGGGAGGGGCTGTCCCTCCTAATGTGGGACAGGTGGTAACTGTATGCCTACGGCTAGTTATACCCTCACCTACCATAATGATCTACCTCCAAGTTGGCACTAACAGACACATGATGCGGACACACATACACATTACAGTCACACAGAGAGGCACACAGCACCCTCAACACGCACATACACAGACTACGACGCTCACAAACACAGTTGAACACAGTACCTACGTGGACCGCAACACCGGCAGCGGTAACTAAATGTCCCTTCATATCATCATACTATTACTCGTGGTTGTACTGTTCCGGTACTGTGTTCTTTCAGACTTTCAGCCTCGTGGTTACGCATGTCGGTATGTTACACATTCCATAGTTGGTGGTATCCTATTTATTTGTACCTCCGAGGTGTTATGAATGTCGTTGACCTATCTATATATATTTGCAGATATGACTGACTTCGTATATATCAACATATATCACTCTATCTCCCTTTCTATCTATATTATATATATATGTATATATGTGTACATATATATATATATATATATATATATATATATATATATATATATATATATATATCTGATGGGGAAAGTGCAGGCAAGCTACACATTTCATTGTGTACTTGTTGGTGTATACTGCTTCCTGGACTCCACATGTTTGTGCCTGTACCTGTCACATTACACACCTGCCATAGGTTAGGGTTACCAGCTGTCCCACTCTGCAAGGGACAATACATCTTTGGGAAGTTGTGTCCTGCAAAATATTTGTGAACATGGCAAATGTCCTATAGTTTATGTAATAGTTGCATAAAACAGTTATTCTGTATCTGAACCACCTATATGTTCTAGAAACAGAATAAGTAAGTAAACATTACAAGAATGAGCTTTTATCTAGGCAAAACAGTGAAGTTCTGCATTTCGTACTGGCCGGGTGTATGTGTCGGCCTGCAGACATCTGACGTATGTCCCACATTGGTCATTTGAAGAAGTGGCAACCCTATCATAGGTACATCTTGCCTAGCAATAGTGTTAGGTGATTCTATACATGATTGCATGTTCGACACCTGGCAGTGGTCGTTTTACCCTTCAGAGCAGGTGCTATTAGTACAGGGGTGAATAATGCTGGTTTCACCTGTTCTGGACATCATTGACCATGATCTGCGCGATATTTGGTGTAGCTTATCCCTGTTTCACGCATATCCATATAGTCATATTTAAACGTCGCTTACCAGCAGTGAGCAATGCATATTCCCGGTAACGTGTGCTAAACATGATCTGCTGACCTGCATCCAACATGCATTACTCGTGCCTTCAGGATTACATTACATCCCTTGCAGGACGTGGGACCGGGAACATGCACGACGGTCACTGCATTTAACATATGGCCATCTGGGATTTGTACACGTGTTATGTCGTTTTGTACGTGGAGTATACTATGGCTGTTACTCCATACTGCACTCACATGGGTAACTCAGTTAGTTTACATATTGATGAGTCCAGTTAATGGTATGTCCATGTGATGTTTACTGGATGTGCTCTGGCATTGGCTATGTATATCTCAGTGAGCCACACACGATACTGTGCTACACCTTCAAATGACCGTGGGTGGAGCATGCTGGGGTGATGAATACCTGTCATGGGTGCACCACATGCCTTGTCACAACATCCATGATTATATTATGTGCAGCCCCTCATTAATGCAGCAGGGACTCTGTGCTGAGTGTGTGCAGAACAGTGCTTACACACATGTGCTCCCACGATTGCCTCTGCTGCTCTACGCGACAGTTGGTTACTCGATGTTGTGGCGACAGTGGACACTGTTTGCCCCATTTGGTGTATGGCCTCTGACAGTCGGCCGTGAGCCTACTGTTGTACCTGGGAACCTATACACACAGCACCACCATATGGTGATAGGCACATGTACTGTTCAGGTGTTGACATTCCTTGTTCCTATAGCTGTTGTGTGTACAATGTTTGAGGGCTGCCTATGTGGGATTCACACAGTGGGCCACCTATAAATTACAATTTACAGGTGGTCGTTCTTGTGTGCCATCCCTTTTACTGTGTGTGCAGGTGGAGAGGTGTGTCAGTCCTTAGGGGCCTATACTGTCAGAGTATGTGCTATACATTCCCTCTTTGCCAAGGCGTAGGCATATTGGGCATGCCTCCATCTGCCTACTGGGGCTGGCACAGTGTGTTCGTGGTCTGTATACCTCTGTGCCTGTGATGGCCTTGGCAATTGTGGTGGGCTCTGAGGGCCTTCACCATTTTGTCCCTGCTGCAGCTGTTTCCGCAGGATCATATTATGTAGCATGGCACATACTATGACAATGTGGGCACACGTGCCTGGAGAGTACTGCAAGGCACCAGCAGATGTGTCCAAGCACCGGAACCGTGATTTCAGCATCCCAAACACACACTCTATGATGATTCTGGTTTGTGCGTGTGCCTCATTATGGCGTTCTTGCATGGGTGTGTGTGCATTTCTGATGGGAGTCATCATCCACGGCTCCAGTGCATAGCCAGCATCCCCCACAAGGTGGCCATGTGGGATGCCCCCCTGACAAATACCTGATACAGCTGTGAGGCATGCCAGATATGGGAGTCATGGTAGCTTCCAAGGCTGCCAGCACACACATGCATGATAATGCCCTGGGTATTGCACATGACCTGGCAGTTGATGGAGTGGAATCCCTTGTGGTTTATGTAGTGCCTACCATGCTCACTGGATGGTGACTTGATTTGTATGTGCATGCAGTCTATCGCACCCAGTACTTCCGGGTAGAGTGCCACACGGTGGAAGTGAGGCATATTGCTGGCCAACTCCTCCTGAGTTCGGGGGAAGTATATATGCTCATTGGCATGTGGTAACATGGCATCCAGGAACTGGTGTAGTACCCTGGATGCTGATGCCTGTGAGATCCCCATTATATCTTCAGTTGGCCTTTGAAAGGTACCTGTGGCTAATATTCGCATGCTTACACATACCTTCGTGTTCACTGGGATGGGTTCCCCTCTGTTATTTCTGGTTCTCAGGCGTGGCTGGCACAGCTTCACTATTTACTGTAAGATGTCCCTGTCCACCCTGTAACGCTCTACTATCTCCAGATCAAGTAGCCCCTGGTAGGTTACCCTTGGTCTGAACACTATTCTCCTCCTCCGGGGCCTGCGGTGGTTGCCGGCATCATCCTCCACAACACCGTCAGTCTCTAACACATGCTGATGAATCACAGCTATGGCAGCTCCCAACATGTACATTTTAAAAGTTCCCCGTGTGTTTAAACCTATGGTGCAGTGTTTGGGAATTCACAGGTGTGTGTAGGGTGCTTTCGCACTTTATACTATTGTGCTGTGAACACCGATGATGTCATAGGGTGTGTATGTACGATCGTAGCTACAGGGTATCTTATGTGTTTTACTACCAGAACTACTATTGTGGTGTCTTTGGTGTTGAATTACATTTGTTTGCCGTGGATTACCTCTTGACCTTCCCTTTACATTTCTGCACGTTCCACCTACCATTTTCTGGCATGCATCCAGCAGCCTGCTTTCATTTGTACTTTCCTAGACCTGGAATATCTTGCCTAATGTGTGCTATTGCCGGTCTACTGTCGGTTTGCTTTGCTCTGCTATGACAGATCTCCTATCTTTGCAATCCAGTGCCTCCCCTCCTTTCTTTGCATTCCGATGCCTCCCCTATCCTGTTTTGCAACTTGACAGCTGCCGTCGATTGGCTGCCGTGAGTTGATTGGTGTTGATTGCTCATTAGTACGCCAATTACCCTACTTCGGCATTTCCTTCTTTTCCTCCCCTGACCTTCCTGTTTGTGCTATTGTTCGCGCCACGTGCATCTGCTTACTGGGTTTCAGGCACGTTTTCATCCCCATACACATGCGCTTTTGGGCACCATGTGTGCTCTCAACTAAAAGATTCTATACCTTCCTCCCCACCCCTGTCCTGCAGCTTTGCTTAGCAATGGCCAGGCCAGTTTGCATTGCTCCAATGTGCTTGCTGCTACGGTGGCACACCCCTCTGCTGATGTCATGTATCTCCTCTGAGCCACTCCTCGGTATTATAGCGCTGCGCCATATGGTTTAACCTTCATTCGGTGGGACATTTGCGATTCAGTATTATCTGCCTCATTTGCATGGCATTGACTACTAATTCATAGTTACCACGCCAAACACTGTTGCAGGCCCTTAGCAACCCTTGCACCTTGGTTGTGGTGTTCCATGCCTACCATTGTGTATTATGGTGTAAACCTGATTTGTATTACATTGCAATTTTATGACATTTTTATATATTTTCTTTATGTTCCAGTTTCCGCACACATGCCCTGCGGTTGTACTGTGCGTTACTGTGGACATGACATTAAATGTTGTTTTTTAGGTGTTGTGCATCTTTTCTTATGCCATTGGCTGTGTATTTAGCCATTGGCATATGTTAACTTTGTAATACATGAGTCTGGTCTGCTTCCAAAGCTCCGATGTTCTGTTTGGGAAAATGTAAACCGTGTTTTTTGGTTTACATTTCCATGGGCTTACGCTACACCTGCACCACTTCATGAATCACTATCTGCCTTAATTTTCATGGTACAACACTGCGCATGGGGTGATTAGCATACCTATGCCGTGGGCTGCACAGTTCTGGCGTATGCCGGTAGTGCAAGTGGTATTGGATCGTACCTGAATCACTCGACGGCCATATTTGGTGTTATTCTGCCTACGCTACGCCTGCGCCTGTGCCTGGCACAAGCTTCATGAATCCCGGGGATTGTTTTTTTCTATGAATTCTTATTAAATCCAATCAGAAGAAATGTTGCTTATAGTGAAATAATGTCAGGGGTTACATTTAGCTCATCCAGCAGTTTTTTTCCTTAATATTATTAACATATTATATATTACAGAGCATTAAATAAGGGGCAAAAATTTGTTGCATTTTCTTTTATTGAAAATATAGCAATCTTTTGGGGATAGTCATGGAGAAGGAAAAGCAAGACTTAGTGTAGAAGCAGAAATGAAAGAATTTCAGGATAGAATGTATCAGTTGAAAATAAGTTTAAACAGCTTTGTGGATGATAGAAAACTATGGTATACATGCATTATTGAATTATGTATTTATTATGAAGATGGATATGTTAAAAGAAATGCACAGGAAAGTGAAGGGATTAGAAATAGGACAATCAGGTATGGAGAGATACCAGAATAGTCTGACTTTTTGTGGCAGTTACCCTTACTAACATTACCCTTTAGCAAAACTTGAGGTATACATTTTTGGCAGAAAGGAGGTGTCAAAGATAAGGATGTAATGTAGAAGAAGTTGATGAGTATGTTTTCTTAAAATGTACCAGGGTTCAAAGTTTTTGAGGTATGTTATACAGTTAATTCCCATTTGAGGGAATAAAATGTTTATTATATGATTTAGAGACTACAGGATTCCATAGGCTGCACATGTTGAAAACACAGATTCATTTTGTCTGCTATTTGGTTCTTATGGTTAGCAAAATGTCAAGAAGTATTACATAATAAGACGTGCTGTTTGACAGATGTTCTGCATAAACTAAAATTTGGATAAAGACAAAAAAGTACAGGATGAGTCACACATTAGGTAAATAGAGGTGGCAGGAATCAAACCTTGCACATTAGGTCAGAGCCTTAAGCCTGTACTATAACTACCACTCATTCATACAGAAGTACCAGAAGATGTCTTTGTAAGTATATGACATTGACAACATGGAATGCCCCTTTTCTCTCACTTTCCTTTGGTGTGTGGTTTGTTTATAGGGTAAGGAATGCATTACCTGTCTGGAATGTATTAGTATTAAATTGTCACTACATCTGAGATAAAATTCATGTACACTTCTCCAGAAAAAGAAGTACCTTTCCACTACACTGAGGGGGGCAATTTGATGTGGGTAAATTGAGTACTGGCATCCATTTAAACCCATAAGGGCAGAATGGGTGATTTAAGTACATTTTGTTCCTAAGTATCCTGTCTTAATTGGTGCTATTAAGAATCTCAAAAAGATACTGACATATGACCTTTTATAGATAAGAACTGAATGCACAGTATTACAGATGTGTGCTATCATAGCTTAGAGTTGCGCATTGTACTCACTTTTCAATGGTGTGGATATATAATCTGTTTTCAGGATGGTGAAATGCAGCCTCTGTCCAGTATATAGAATTAAGTTCTCATTAAATGAAAAGCAAACAGTGTATATATTTCTCCAGAAAATAAAACTCTTTATCACTGAAAACATGACAGTCACCAAAACTTTCTGTATTGCGGGTGTTGCAGTGTTGTATAGTCATGTTCAATACTAAGTTTAATTTAAATCCATAAGGGTAAAAATGGCAGTATTTGGTGCATTTAATACATGAATGCCATACAATTCATGGAAAATTATAATAGGAACTCAGTTGGGAAATGACATACAGCTTTTTACACATAGATAGCAAACCTCTTGTTTTATATGTATTTGGTATGAAAGTTATATTATATTTGGCCTCTCCTAGGGATTGGGATACGACTTCTATTCAAGGAGAATGTAGTATATGCACAGAATACATTTGTAATAAAGTATCATTACATGACAATTTAAATACATCATATGTACTCCCACTGCAGAGGGAACATTGCTCTGACTGAATTTACATGTGCTTCCCTCTAGTTTAGACACATATAGTGACAAGTATTACTTGACATGAAGACAGAGTTGTTCACTTATCTTTACAACTGAAATAGGCAACACTGTGTACTCCATAGCTCACAGTCATGACATATTTTACTTGATATTTAAAAGACATTTTCATTAAGTTTCAGACAGGGAGTCTTGTATTACCAGGTAATACAAGTAAACATATGTAACAGTCTGACTCCATTTTATGAGATCTGGCTCATATTTTTACAGTAACTTATTTGTCCCAGTTAAATATGCTTTTTTCCCCGGGCATCTGCTGAAAAAGGACCTGCGTTCAGTTGGAATTTCCCTGTAAATAAATGTAAATAAAACAAATAAATAAATAAATGCTGCAAACCTATTAAAATACCTACCCAACCCTCTTAATTAGGTTTAGTGCACAGTCACCCCCATAAGTGTATCATTGATAACCCCACTCAATAAAGTTAAATGCTTGATTCCAAATACCTTTCCTTAGTCCTCCACTGATAGTTGTTTCACTCTCAGCCCTGCAGGGGCAAGCCCATTCACTCCACTCACTCCACTCCCCCTACCCTGCCCTCAATTCCCTTCTGCCCCCAGGCTCTTTAGTTTTATACATCACAGGCCATTGATTCCAACCTCCTCATAGGCTCTAAGCCCCCCTGAGTTCATCACATCCCACACCCAAAACAACTAAAACCCTCCTACATCTCACATCATTCACACTCTAAGTCTACTATTAGTAACATCCCTAACCTTCTTTAACCTACTTACTCTCTACTACTTCACTTCTGACAACACCACACTACAACTAACCCCAACAAAAACTACAGCATACATATACCATAACTCATCCCAAAATAGTTACTGTGATATTTCACCATCACTTGTCAATCACAGAGACACCACCACTTTCAAGATCAAACTGCATTTTAATATACCTAAAATCAAACAATTATACATCTCATATGCATACTCCATACTTAACTACATTTCATCCACAATCCAAACCACTATCTTCACATTATTATACCAAAGTGGATATATTCATCCAAACCCTGGACCCTCTCCCACCCAACATATTAACAACTCTACATCACTCTCAGTGAAAACACCAAAAGACCTTTACATCATGATGTTAAACATCCATATTATCTGCAACAAAGTATCTGACTTTCATGCATGGCTTACACAGAATACACCTGATATAGTTGTCTAATAAAAAGCTGGCTCAAACCTCAGATATCATATTCAGAAATACTTCCCCCTGATACCAGATATTATGAAAAGATAGACTTCATAAGAAAGAGAGAGGCCTAACATTAATATACCGTAACCACTTAAACATAATACCCCACACAAAAATAGTTCCTACCTTCAATGATATGGAAATCCTATTAGCATCACTATTTTTCAACAACCATAAACAAATATCTGTTGCCACCATCTATATTCCTCGAGGTCCCAATATCCCAACACTGGAAGACTTCCTATCATGGTCTAACCACTACATCTCAAATGAAACCATCAACCTCCATGACACTAATATATATTGGCTTAAACTAGCACCAAACAACTTCACAAACTCCATCAATCTGTTCAAATTTATACAACTTATGCAAGTCCCAACACACACAACAAAAAATCACCCTGAATCCTCCTTAGACTGGATATTAGTATGCCATTCCCAATACTACTCCAATCACAACACACTTCCCAACACCCTAAGTGACCACTTACCAGCCCTGATACAATGACTATCAACCTCCACCCCAAACATTCATGGATACAAATATACCAGAAATTCAGCCAATTTTAGCCAGTCTCACTTTTGCAACCCATTACAAACACTAAACTGGAACCCATTGAAATAACTTCCCTTAGATGAAGCAGTACATTTCTTCAATACTGTCTTCCTGGATACCTTTAACTCCATAGCTCCATAAGAAAAAAGAGAGCTAAACATAACCATGCTCCTTGGCTATCTAAGTCAATGAACAACTACTGATTAATACAGACCGAGCATGGCACAAATGGAGAAAAGATAAGACCCCCCACCCAATGAAACCACCTTTAAAATACTTAGAAACGAAGCAAAACAGGCCATTAATCAGGACAAAAAGACTTACTTCTCTCAATAAATAAACACCCACAGTAATAATCCCAGACTTTTCCGAAAATCTGTCAACTCATTACTAAATCCTGGCAGCACCCAAAACCCATCTCCATTTCCAGACAAAAGTCTAGTTGAAATCACTGAAATATTTAATAAAAACTTTATTGATATTATCCTTACATTAGTAAATGCATGCAATAACCCAGCCCCCATTAACCCATCCACCATACCTCAAGGCAATATCAGCTCCATATGATCCTTTAACTTCGAACTTGTAGCAACATCTCAAATACAAACATTACTTAGCAAATTGAAACCAGGCTCCTTATCTGCTGATAATCTCCCCCGAGAATACCTCAAAATTAGTGCTAAGGTAATAGGTTTCCCAGTAAGCATTTTTATAAACCGATCACTTGCAGAACACACAGTCCCCTAGCTTTGGAAAAAATCAGTAATCACCTATCTAATTATAGACCCATTTCTATACTGTCCCCTCTATCTAAAATAATGGAAAAATGCATCCACAAACAATTGGTTGAATATCTAACCAGCAACAACCTACTATCCCCTTCATAACATGGTTTTTGACCATCTCACAGTACCATTACTGCCCTAATCACCTTTACAAATTTCATCTATAATGCCCTAGCTAGTAACCTACTTACATCAGTCCTGTTTCTGGATCTCTCAAAAGCATTAAACACAGTCTCCCACATCAAATGTATCCAGCAACTGCAATCACTGGAATGCTCTGATGTTACCCTAACTTGGTCCACTAGTTACTTGGAAAATAGACAGCAATCCATAAAATGGCAGAATAACTTCTCTAGTTTTCTCCCAAATAACATGAGTGCCCCATGGGTCAATCTTAGGATCCCTACTATTCAACATCTTTATAAATAACTTACATAAAGTTTCCTCTGACTGTACTAACATACAATATGCATATGATTCAACCATAATCTGTACCTCCAATAACTTCTTTGATCTCCAAAAGTTAACACAAAAGGCCTTTACATCCATAGAACTCTGTCTAAACCAATCACAGCTATTACTTAACCCTGATAAATCTAAACTACTCATCTCTGCATCTAAACCTGTTCCCACAGACTTTACTATAGTCTACATACACAAAACCCAAATAGAGTTAGTAAATCAGGCCAAACTACTAGGAATTAGTATTGATGGCAAACCTAGCTTTGACTTCCATATTAATAATGCAATAAAAAAGACTCACTTCAAATTAGGCAAACTTTACAGAAGCAAACAATACTTAGAGAAATCCATCCGAATAAAACTTTCAAAAAGTCTTCTCCTCCAACCTTACTGTATGGGTCTGCTATCTTCACCAATCTCCACAACTCTTTGCAACACAAACTGCAGTCCTGTTATTATAACATTGCAAAATTCACAATAGCCCAACCAAATCACACCCACCATTGCCAGGCCACTAGAGAACTAAACTGGCTAGAATTTGCACATTACCTACATTATACACAAGTTACCTTTGCCCATAAACTCATTTATAAACCCGAGTGTCGCCCTTCCCTGAAAAATATCATTGAACCTTACGTCCCATCCAAAAATCTACGCTCTAACAACAATCATTACTTAAAGTATCAAAACCTAGTAAAGGAGCAGGTAGCTGCCTCTATTCCCATTCCATAACTAAGCTATGGAACACCCTCCCATCATCAGTTACAGAATTAAACATAATCTCCTTTAAAAGAAAAGTAAAACAACATCTCACTGATAACCCCAGCTGCACATGCAACACATATGCACAGCCTCCTTAATCTAGCAAAACTGTTGCACATAGCAAATATACTTGTGTATATGTCATACTGTTACACCCTATACGTTATCCCTAATCTTTAGTATCCTAGTCCATACATCTATACAACTATCTTAACACATTTTCTCTTCTCTGTCACTTTCTACTTTTAATGCACTAAATACATGCCACCTATAATCTACATATTCCCGCCACCTAGCTATGAGATTCTAACTATATCTATCCTACCTTTAAGTTTAACTCTCTAATTCTACCTTCCCACTACACTTACCTTTCCCCTTTCCAACCCCCCCCAAAAAATTGAGCTGTATTGTTAAATATTTCTAATTATACAATGACCCCCCCATTAATATTCAAAAACGTGCATGCTGGTTGGTCAGCATGCACGTTGGAAATCAGAGTTATAGTAATGGAAAAAGGACCTGTCGCCCGGACTTTTTCCATTACTATAACTCTTGTTTTACAACAACGGAGAACGCAAGATCTCCATTGCTTCACACTGTCTCGCTATGTTAAACAAGTTTAACATAGCGAGACAGCTTTATAAAAAGCAACTGAGATTCTCTGTTGCTTTTTTTAAAGCTGTTCGCTATGTTAAACTCCTTTAACATAGTGAGACAGTTTGTAAAAAGTAACAGAGATTTTGCTTTTTCTGCTTTTTTCAAAACTGTCTCGCTATGTTAAATGGGTTTAACATAGCAAGACAGCTTTAAAAAAAGCAACAGAGATTCTCTGTTGCTTTTTTTAAAGCTGTCTCTCTATGTTAAACCCATTTAACATAGCAAAACAGTTTGTAAAAAGCAACGGAGATCTTGCTTTCTCCATTGCTTTTGCCCACAGCTCTGATGTACTGCATAGGCATACGCATGCGCAGTACATCAGAACTGCCGCAGAATACCAGACAGCTGCGGAAGGGCAGCAAGGAGGCATTATACAATGCCATTATTTAAGAAAAATAATTATTTTTTTTCTTAAATAATGTCATTATATAATAACAATAACCCACTTCTGGGTGTGGGTAATGCTGGATTTACCCACGGTTGGCTTTGTTTGGCCACTCGGGCTTTGCCCTCGTGACCAAACCATACCAACCGTGGGTAAATCCAGCATTACCCACACCCAGGTGTGGGTTATTGCTATACTGTATAATTTTCCTACATGCTAATGTTCCGTTGTTACTGTATTGTGCCTTTTTACATCATATGTGCTGTTTAGATAGTTCTCTGTATTATTTCACTTGCTTTGTAAGTAATTGTTTCCTTACAAATGAATGCAATGATTTTCGTGTAACATAGAGCTTTTCTCCCTGGGCCTCCACTGAAAATGGGTTTCAATCCCAGTGGACTTTCCCGGTCAGCAAATGTAATAAAAAACAAATGTAATAATATTTTGTTTCAACTGATGAATGCAAAATCTTTCTGATTTATATAATCAGTGTAATCTAATGAAATATTTATATCTCAGTAAAAGATATCTACAATCATTCTGACAAATTTATTGCTTTTCTTCTTCAGAGAGGCATATAGATAACTGAGATTGTGATGTTTGCCTGTAAAGTTACTAGCCTATGATGCATCCTATTCAAGGCTAACCATCTAAGTGCCTTTTCATGAAAAATGTGTATAAGAATATTTCAAAAATTATGCAAACAATTATAATTGCAGGCCAAATTTAGGTCAAATCAGTTAGCTCACATACTGCAAAGTTTGTGAAATATTAATTCCAAAATCAAAGTTTAGCTCTTAACAGTCTTCACAGAATCAAGTAGAATCCCTTTCATAAAAATCTGAATATCCGGTGTCATTATGGCTTCAGACATAAGGTGAATCTACATTTCTCTACTAAATTAATATGTTTTTATTCTTAAATGTTGTAACTCAGAACTTACATGTTTTCCATCAAAATGTAATATTGAGCTTTTCACAAAAGATGTTTTATAGGAAAGTAGTCCATTGTCATTGTCAGAAAATATTGTTAGAATATTACAGATTATTGTGGGCATGTAACCATTTAAAAAGGAATAACAAAATATTTGCACACAACAGTCTGGGGTCAGTTCACTTTGAAATGGTTGTATTAGTAGAGGGGAATGAGGTAAAGTGGGTGCCATCACTATTGGTATTTAACTAACATCTTTATGCAGGAGGCACGGTGGAAGGGCAGTTAAGTAAAGCCACTTGGTTTGAGATCCAGAACCTATTATTCATTGAGTGCACAGACTAGAAATGTTGTGGAAAGTTTGCTGAGGGAGTGTCTTCTGAATATGCTGAGGGATGGCATCAGAATTAATCTTAAACTCATAGCAGTCAGACACCAATGTAAAGAAAAAAAACAGTATTCATAATCTCAGCCTATACCTCACAGCACAGTTCTGGTGATGAGGAAAAGAGAGTACATTCAGGCAGCAGATGCAGAACCTTCTAGATAAAGCAGGACTATATGAGTCGTTGCTGATAATGGGAGATCTGAATGCTCATATCAGAACAGACAAAATAGGATATGAAGACTGCAATCATCGCTAGGGCAACAGGAATAAAGAAGGAGAAGGTATTTATACTGCTTTCTTGAAATTGTTTTATGTTGGCTTTATGAATGGTCAGTAAGAGAGATATTCACAAGTTCACATATAAAAGTGGCGAACAGGCAACTCAAGTGGACTTCCTCTTAGTAAGGAAAGTGAAATGGGGTAGAATCAAAACTTGCAAAGTCATCCTGAGTGAAACAGTCAGCCACAACATAAACCACCGCGGGCCAGAATAAGCTGAAAGCAGTGGTCAGAGAAGGCACTAAGGTCAAGAGATAATAGGCTGAATACCTGGAAGTTGTCTGGAGTGAACATTTAAGTGTTGAAGGAAATACTCAGGACTTTAGCACCTAAGGAAGAAGAAAATGAGTAAGAAGAATGACAAATTTTCAATCCAGCATGTGTGAAGACAGATATGCAACCAGAGAAGCTGTGGAAATACGGCATGTAAGGAAAGATGAAGGTGGAATGCAGACGTCCAGGAAAACATCAAAAGTAAGAAATGACTACAAGATAAAGTGGAAATAATAAAGATGGATCAGACTAACAAGACATATTAGTTGGCTAACAAAGAGGCTAAGGTACATGAAATAGCAAAGTACGAAGCATCCCTGACAATCATCACCTTCTGGAAAGTGACTCAACAGATTTCACAAAGGAACTATCAATTTGCAATGCAAAGACAGAAGGATAAAGAAGATACTCATCTGACAAAATGAATAAGGGATGCCAAAAGCAACCGCTTGTAATGGTCAAATTAGCTATCTGCGCAACCCTCAGCTCTTCAAGTAAACAGCAAAATTTTAAAAAAAAGTATTTTCCTTCTACTGGCACAGCAACCAGAAGAATGACACCATCCCCACCCTCCAGTCCCAGCCATGCAGTTCCTATTCCTGTGTCCTGCTTCTGACCTTCCTTCCTCAGATTTAAGTATTTTTTTTAAACTGTAGCAAATTACTTGCTACAGATGTAGCAAGCAGTGGGTACAGTGTATATCATGCACAGAGTGCTGCGGCACTCAGGTTTTTAGTTAAAATATATTATTTTATTTTAAACTGTAGCAAACTGCTAGTTACAACTCCAGCAGTTGCTACAGTTAAGACTATAAATGAAGCACTAGAGCACTCAGGTTTGACCGCAAATGTGGTCCGGCTTTCAAAAGGGATTAGAATGATGGATGGCTAATCACACCCCCTAACACTTTGCACCCAAGGAAATTGGAGGCCGGGAGAAGGAATTCTTCTATTAGCTCCTGAATGAAGGCAAACCCATGGAGGCTATACTGCCCCTTTCACAGCTTGTGATGAAAGAGGAAAAAGAGCCAAACCTAAAAGAGGTAGGAACAGCCCTAAGGAAAATGAAGTCAGTGGAAACAGTAGATGCATACGAGGTTACAACAGATGTGACCACGATGTTGTGTATGTTCGAGGATAATGGCGTATCTCAGGTTAAAGGTGGACAGCACTACACCTCCAGTGTAGAAGAACAAAGGGGATATACAGGACCATGAGGAGCACAGATGTATCATACTCCTGTCATACTGCATGAAAGTGCTGGAGACGGTGATTAATAAATGAAAACAAAGAGTAGTCGAAAGTAAAGATGAGGGGGGAGTATGGAATCAGATCAGGGTACAGAACAATTGATCCAAGTTTTGCAGTGAGGCAGACAGTGGAGAAGAAGCTAAAGATGAGGAAAGAATCCAACTGGACATTCCTAGACTTAGCAAGCATGTGGCAAGGTCCCAAGAAAGCTGATTAGGGCTGTCCAAGGATGGTTTCAAGTTGTAGAAACATTGGTAGAATTAGTGCAAGCTATATACAAGGACTCAGGAACACAAGTATGAGCAGTGAGCAGACTCACATGGGGACTCCTAGTGGGAGTGGGAGTGGGGTATATCACTCTTCTGCTGCGAATCCACTCAATTCAAACTGGTGATGGACAACATTAGCAAACAGGTTGGAGGGACAGATCAACATAGCTGCTATATGCAGATGATGTGGCATTACAAGCAGACTCTGACCAGAAACATCAGCCTGTAATAGTGTTCAGTCCTTCTGTTGTAGTATTGAAGAAAGAACATCAATTGGAAGCATTTGAACCCAATCACTCTAATAACACTAGGACAGAGGCCAGTGAGCCTAAACGGGTACATTTTATCTGGCATTGCATTAAATAAGAAAGGCTTAGAAATTAAGGAGAGCTTCAGGCTGGACTGAGTAGAACATTGTGATTATTTATAGATGTGCCCTCTGCTATTGCTTTGGTTCTCCAAGAGTCCACTAGACTGACCATACACAAAGCTTAAATAAGGAACTGACCTATACAAAGGGCTTAGTTAACATCTGTGTTATTCAGATCAGCAGTGAACACCACATTTAATCCCAAGTTAAAATGATAGAAATACAGCTTGTCTTATAGATCTTGAGTTCTGGATATGTTAACAACAACAACACACAGACATAAAAAAAAAAAACTTGCCCCAGAAATGATTGGTCGTGTTCTGCCATAGTAGGAAACTCATGATGACAGAGTATCTGTTAAAGTTACTGAGATAATAATATATTTGCCTTCTACATTTTTAAAGACTATTTCATATATTCAATTATACCAGAGGCAAAGCAATAATGCTGTGTCACAGCTAACCTGCTTACTCTGGAAAAAATAGCAGTTTGGAAACAATGTCCATCTAAACTGCTTTTCATTCGCCGCTAGCATGCAAGTTTCTTCTGCAGAACAAATATTAAAATGTAAGTATTTAAGTAGATATCTAAATTGGCAATTCTTGTTCTAATAACTTAAATCATTTACACTCACAAAAAATACTTAATGGCAGCCATCCTGCACATTCTAAGTGTAAAAGTATTTTCCAGGTAAGTGTAATGCAGAGTGACAAAAGATAAAAACCCTCCTTCTCAAAAAAGGGATAAACTATTTACTAGGTATAAAGTGGGAACTTTTATATGCAAAGAAAAAAGTAAAACAGCAAGCACTATGATGAATTGCAAAGGAAAAAAATGCAGATCCAGGAATAGAATGGGATAAACATAACATGTACTCCTAAGTGTCTCAAGTCTTGCTTGACAGGACCACTACTAGGACTGACCTTGGATGCTCGTAACTAGCCACAAGGAAAAGGGGGCAGAAACAAAGTAATAAAGCTGAATATATGAAATTGAAAAAGAATCATATCATTAGCATTAGGTGTTTATAATTCTAATCTGCAAGCAGCTAGAACCACCATTTTTTAAAATATATATATTGACAAACAGAGGAAATGATGGTAAAAAACACCCTGTACAAAGCATCCTTTTAACACAGAAGCAGCTCTTGGTGAAAAGGGGGAAGTCATATGTGTGCAGATATGAAAGGAAACAAGCTAATATTAATAATAAACTTGATGTGCAAACCTGAGTGACCTAGATGTCAGGTGGATATCATAGTATATGTAACAACATCCTTCACTCTGACTGTTTTCTGATTTGTCCAATCATGAGTGACTTAGATGTCAGGTGGATATCATAGTACATGTACCATCATCCTTCACTCTGACTGTATTCTGATTTGTCCAATCATGAGTGACCTAAATGTCAGGTGGATATCATAGTATATGTAGCAACATCCTTCACTCTGACTGTATTCTGATTTGTACAATCATGAGTGACCTAGATGTCACATGGATATCATAGTATATGTACCAACATCCTTCACTCTAACTGTATTCTGATTTGTCCAATCATGAGTGACCTAGATATCAGGTGGATATCACAGTACATGTACCAACATCCTTCACTCTGACTGTTTTCTGATTTGCCCAATCATGAGTGACCTAGATGTCAGGTGGATATCATAGTACATGTACCAACATCCTTCACTCTGACTGTATTCTGATTTGTGCAATCATGAGTGACCTAGATGTCAGGTGGATATCATAGTGCATGTACTAGTATCCTTCATTCTGACTGCATTTGGATTTGTCCAATCATGAGTGACCTAGATGTCAAGTGGATATCATAGTGCATGTACTAGTATCCTTCATTCTGACTGCATTCGGATTTGTCCAATCATGAGTGACCTAGATGTCAGGTGGATATCATAGTGCATGTACTAGTATCCTTCATTCTGACTGCATTTGGATTTGTCCAATCATGAGTGACCTAGATGTCAAGTGGATTTCATAGTGCATGTACTAGTATCCTTCATTCTGACTGCATTCGGATTTGTCCAATCATGAGTGACCTAGATGTCAGGTGGATATCATAGTGCATGTACTAGTATCCTTCATTCTGACTGCATTCGGATTTGTCCAATCGTGAGTGACCTAGATGTCAGGTGGATATCATAGTGCATGTACTAGTATCCTTCATTCTGACTGTATTCGGATTGTCCAATCGTGAGTGACCTAGATGTCAGGTGGATATCATACTGCATGTACTAGTATCCTTCATTCTGACTGCATTTGGATTTGTCCAATATGGCAAAAATCATTTAAAAATAGAAGAATAAGTGATAACAAAATAATACCATTTATGTGTTGTTAATGATTTTTCATATAAAAGGTTAAGTTCTGAAAAATAAATTATTAGACTGCACACAAATAAAGGGAGGAAATGAAAGGGGGAGAGAGACAGAAAGAGAATGAAGAGAAAAGGGAGGAAGAAAATGATCCACTTCAGTATAACGTAAAGAATTAGGAAGAGAAAAGTACAGGCACATTCTTTACAAAATGCAGCAAAATAAGAAACTCACTCAGAAATAAATATAGTACCATTTCTGATAGAATATATTCTTCCAAGTTTTAAATAAGATATTTGTATTCAGCAATATGCATAGAGTGAAAATCTCCTCATGCTGGCTAAGAGAAAGTAGTTATCTAGGAAAACAAAGAAAATAGTAGAAAGGTTGGGATGCAGCGAGATATAAGTGCAAGAATGAATTGTACTCAATTAGTGACATATACTTGGAAACAAATGAAGGATTTAGAGAAATGTGCACTTAACAATCATATCAGTGGCAACAGCAGTTGCCCTTGAGAGTACAAGAATCAAAACAATGCCACTAAAAACACATACTGTATATTGCAAAACACCATCTTTGTAACCCTAAAAATGTAATCCAGCCACAGGTAGAATTAATGCAGCAATTCATGTAAACCAAGCCAAAACACAAATACAAATGGACTATTATCCATGTAAAACAAGTCGCATCCCTTAACATTATTTGAGTGCAATTTGGATCTTTGGATGGGTAATAGAGCATTTTCCCTGGGACTGCCCCTGTATTACTAATGGACAAAGGCAGGTTCCAAATGCCTTATCCCATAAATGGGTCTCCGACAATTAGCTATGCTGTGATCCTGTTTATTCTCACTTGGATTGTAATAATAATTCTCAGCCATAGGAAGGGTAAGACCAATCTAACACTACACAGGATAGGTTAATTCAAGCACTAAAAGGGAAACTGGTGGGGCTTAAAATGGCCCACAAGGGCAGCTAGCCTAGTACTTGCCTATAAACCTATAAACCTATTATGTATTATCAGATGACAGGGAAAATGCCCATCCATCTCATTGTGAAGGGCTTTGACCTCCATCTCATTCCCCTACTTTAATATAGTAAATTCGCAGTCACACCACAGCTGGGAGTTAGTCAATCATTTCTGATGCACTAATATTTTGACATGTAAAAATGCAGTAATGGTCGAATGTGATCAGACTGCAGTTTGATGACAAACACATGACTAACAGGGTGTGAACGATACTAAAGAGATCCTTTGCACAACATTGGCTTCAACTATTTAATACGTCATTCTTCAGAAATTATAATGTGGACAAACCATTCTGGCTCGCCTGAATAACAACAGGAGCTGCCCAAGATCATGTGACTATGAAACGTACAGATTAAAGAGAAGTAAAACGATGCCAAGTTATCGGGAATTGCATAATATGAAGCATAACTCATAAATAACTGATGTAATATCAAAAGTAGAACACATCATAGTGCTAGTAAGAATAGCAACTTATAGGAGGTTAGATAAACTAAAGAAACCAGACAGACAGACAGATGACTAAATGACATTCTGAGTCTAAAATGTTTTATGTAAACTGTCTGTTTAGGAGTACATGTGAGGTAAAGAAAAAATGCACTTAATTATCTATTATTAGCTTTTATTACTAACATTAGTCTATTATAGTAAATTATCTGAAAACTCTACCTATTGGAACTATGATTCAGATCAATTCCTTGGCCATACTATATCCGAAGTGCCTCTTCCCCAACGTATGTTGCAAATAGTTGAGAGACACTGGTTATATCAACTAACACAGTATATGAAAGATGGATGGACAGAAAAGATACAAATTCTTATTTCCACCTTATACTATTGTTCATATAGTCCAAATGTAATTGCAATGAGGGAAATATATGTGCATTTGTTTAGAAAAAGCAATAAAAAAACACAAAAGACTATTCAGCATGTTATTTATACAAAACTGGACCATCAATACCATATTGAAATGATGCTTTTATTTGAAGATGATTTAGATAACAAAACCTCATTTAATACATTACTATAAATTATACTTGATGCATTGTAAGCATGTGGCTGAAAAGAGTCTCTGAACCAGTGTAGATAAATTAAATTAAATAATTAAATTCAATGCAACAACGTGATGATCAAATTTGAAAATCCCAGGCATTACTAGTTTGAGTTTTTGTATTGTTTCATTACCATGTCTAAATGTCTGACATTCCTATTGATGAAAATATTGTGTAAAGTCAGTGAATAGTACATGTTGAACTGAACAGCCAGAAGTTTACTAGAAATATTCTTATTCCAGTAAACTCTCAGTTAACCGGTACCCATGGGGATTGGTAGATGCCTGTTAACTGTAGTTTCTGGTTGCTTGAGAGTTACTATTAAAAATAGGCCTGACTAATACTGTACCCTATAATATATCATACCATACGATACCATAAACTCTGTATTGATCTGATTTTAATATTGAAATACAGTAATTAAAAGCCTGGCTGGATGGAAAAACAGAAAGTGCAACCCATGAAAAGTGAATTGAATTGTTCACACTGTACTGTAATTACTCGATTTTTTTTTTTTGCCACTTGCTTGAGAGTGCCGATTGCTTGAGTTCCAGTTAACTGACAGTTTACTGTATTATGCTTTCTTTGGAGTCATACTAAACGCAGGGCAGCTGCTAACTAAGTCTTTCAGAAGTTCTAAGAAACTAGCTGGAGTTACCTGTCTTAGCTTGCCAGTTTCTAAAACTGAGAAATTAAAAAAAAAAAGGTGAGGTGGTGACACAGAGCAATTCTGAAGTGGTAAAGAAAGGTGAGCTGTTTTTGTAGAACATGTGGAAGTTTGTTGTTAGGAACGACAAACCTGGAAAAGAACTTTTGCAAGAATGTGCTACAAAACTCACTTTTTTCATCCTCAAGTTTATTCACAAGTCTTGGGTTATAGTTTATAGCATTTCTTACATTTAAAGATGCGTACATTTTTCAGTTAAGATGATTTAATGTTAATGTTAAGATTTTTAAGTTTTGCTGATATTTGTAATGTACTGCACATTTAAGAACTAATACTGACATTTTTAAGTCTTTTAAATTTGCTAACTTTTCAAGGAGTCAGATTTCTGGGGGCAAGTGTAGTTAGATGGAGGAATACATGTAGATAATATGGTTTTATTTTTATTGGCTGATTTTAACCAGAGAAGATGAAGTTTCTGTTGTATTCTTATTAATGCTTCTATTATGTGCTGGCTTCTGTAGTGTGATGGGTGGTCAGTGCAGTGGTAAGGCATAGCACATCCTAGTGGCTGGATTTTTTCTGGGCATAGACTCTCATATACTTCCTCAGGTTAAACAAATTTGTACCTGAATGGAGGAAACTTGATAACATGAGAAACACAGGACAGTAAAACATTATTACTGTAATCATAGCTGTTCTACGTAGGTGCAGTTTCATCTGTTTGAAGAATATAAAAACGTCAGGCATTCTACTAGAAAATTCATAATAAACCCACCATCAACCACATGTTGCAATGGAAACTGATATAATAATGTTCAGTGTGTAATAAATTAAAAATGAACCAATTATCTGAAGAAAGCATCTCTGATATTCTTTATGAGTATAGTTAGACAAATTAGAAAGAACAGCTTCCTATTGTATTCATACAACAGTGTAAATGCCAGTAGTGAGACTGCACTGATTAACTGGTTTTAAGTAATCCTGACAAAAATATGACAAGACTAAGAGACGAGATGCAATTTGTGACATTCCCCAGCATTGTTCTATATGTGTGTATGTATATAAATATGTATGTGTGTGTGTGTGTGTGTGTGTGTGTGTGTGTGTGTGTGTGTGTGTGTATAGACAGATAGATAGATAGATAGACAGATAGATATAGCTAGGAAAACACTTTATAAGCTCGAAATTCTGAAATATTGAATTTCAGGATCTCGAGCCCATAAAGTGGAAAGGTTAAAACAGCGATCAACCCAGAAGCGCGAAATTCAAAATCTCGCATTGCGGTGATATTGAATTAGCGGTTCTGGTGTTGTGCTGTGTTCATAGATTCAGGTAAGTTTTTATGTTTTAAAGGGTTTTTGGTAGGGGCTGTAGTGTGTGTTAGTGTGTTTTGTTACTGTGGTGTGTGTATGCAAGGGGGATGTAGCTTGTGTGGTGGTGTTTCATGTGTTTGCGTATGTAGTGCAACCTTGGAGTTAGTATATTTAAGTGGGGGGTGCAGCCCCCCTGCTTGTACATAGGATTGGGTTGTGTGGTTTCTGGGGAGGAAGGTGTGTGTATGTGTATGTGTGTGGTGTGTGTGTGTGTAGTATAGAAGTCACGATTTTGAATTTCACAATTCTGGGTGTGCAAAGTTTTAGCCTTTCCACTTTATGGGCTCGAGATTTTCAAATTTGATATTTCAGGATTTCGAGCTTATAAAGTGAATCCATAGATAGATAGATGATAGATAGATAAATAACACACACACACACACACACACACACACACACACACACACACACACACACACACACACACGCACATGCACACACACACACACACACACACACACACACACACACACACACACACACACACACACACACATAGATAACCATGATTCCAAGAATTTTGCATTATACCATAAAATGAAAGTACATCATGATTTGTTAAGTACAGGGCAGTATTAGATATGGAACATAAAAAATTATATAGAAATGCAAGAAGGCATATATCTTTGCGCATCTGCAATTCAGAAACAACTTACACAGTATGGAAACAGGGAAAACAGCACACCCAGAGTAATTCACTGTACACATTTGCAGCAATGTAGCATGTCTCCTGCATACACACTGAGCTCTGCTGCTCATACCTTTCAAATGCCTGGAATTTTGCAGAATGTCTAATATTTCTTGGACTACTCCTCATAAAATATGTAGTTTTCTGGCAAATTATTGAGGAATGAAGTCAGTAATTAATGGCAGACATTTTGGTTTCAGACTTCATATCCTTCAAAAAAATCATACTACTATAATACCTTTTATTCTATTTACTTTCTAAATAAGGTTTTAAGAGCAATATTTAAAATATGCCCCTAATTGTAGGCCTTGCCCCTCCATTACTTTTTGCTTTGCTCAGGACGTTTGCCCTAAGAAGTCGAGTGGTGCACTACTGCTGAACTTAAGTCTGACGTTTTATGTATACATTGCCATAGTAGTTTAGTAATTTATCCATGTAAGTTTACTTGCAATAACCACAGTGTAGATTTTTGAAACCAGGCATATAAGTACTACCCACATCATGCCAACCTAGCTGCTATATGCCTGCAAAGTAATGCCAATTCTAGCTGTGTTCATCTAAATATATTCATCCTTTGGATGAGAAATTAAACTGAGGTCCCATCTGCTTGCAATGGTGGTATCTTGGGTGGATGTAAAAGATCCAATGGCACCTATTAAAAAAAGCAGGAAAACTCCCCAATGCCCTGACCAAATTTCCTCTGCTACTATCAATGCCACCTCAGGTATTCCCTGAAAAGAGGTTACTAGCCTTTACAAAGGATAAATAAACTAAATTAAGTGAAAATAAATAAATATTTATACTAGCAAAAAAATGTCTACATCTGTATGAAAAAACAACACCAGAACCAGTAATTGAGCATGCTGTCATTCTTTTAATACGTAAGAACTTCTTCAGAAATAAGAGGGTACAAAGAAAATCAGTAAATATATATTACATGTCATGTGGCAATAAAGCAGTAAAACAATAACAGCCAATGAAATAACCCTATCCTTCTTTAAATATGCACATATCATTATATGGTAATGAAGTGACCTGAAAAATCATGTACAATATACAGCATACAGCAAACTAGTGAAAAGTGAGTCTGGCATGTGAACTCAGGTAAGCCATTTCAAAGCACATTTTAAATTGATATTATCATTCAAACCAGGAGCTGAATCCGCTCCCAGCAAAAGTTGCCATTTGAGTTCCCTAACCTCCAGAAGAGTAGCATAGTCACCAAAAAAACAGTTCTACTTGATCTAATACTAAAAATAGAAATTTTTCAAAATGAGTACAAGTTAGCGAATGCCTAGCTAGTGCATTTCGAAAGTCAGAACTTCTGATAGACCTACAATGTTCTTTTATTCTGTCTGACAGTTTCCTGCAAGTCTTTCTCACAAAGAAATAATGACAAGAATTACAAACTGCAGTATAAACTAAATTAGTAGATGAACAGTCAAAATGATGGGCAAATGTAAGTTTATAGTCGTTGTGTACAAAAGTGTAGCAGTTCCCTTTGAAAATAAACTTGCAACAAACACATTTGCCACACTTGAACATGCCAGGTGGGTCAGTAATGTTTCTAACAGAATTTCACACCAGTGCTGAGTCTCTGTTCTCAAGTGAATTTCTAATTGTTTTGGCCTTTTTATATGCAAACAATGGAGAATCCCCTAACAAGTTAGACAAATTCTGTGAACTAGTGACAATGTTCCAGTTGTGATAGATGGCATCCCTGATACATTTCATATACCTGCAAACAGGTATCAGGAAACTCAATGTCCAGTCTGGAAAAGCAGTGGTATTATTTTGTTTAGGTGTAAAACCACACTGAAGCATGGGCTGAAATTTACTGTGTAGTCACTGCCTGAGCCATGACATATACAAGATCATTAGGGTAATGTTTTTTGCAAAAACAGATTACACAAAAACTCCATCTCAGCATAAAAAGTAGTATCCACGCTAACTAGTCTGGCGACTCTAATGAATTGACCCCTTAACACGTTCCTTTTCATGTAGAAGGGGTGTTGGCTGGTAAAATCTAAAATGTTTCTTACGATAGGTTTCCTTTCTGAAAATGTTAGATACTATGCTCCTGCTGGTGACATCAATAGAAACAGAAGTATCAAGAAAGGAAACAGTGTTACCAGAACCTGATTTAACAAATTTCAAAAAACTAATACTGCCACTCATGGCTAGTAAGAAGTCTTCCAGCCCTTGGTCAGGGCTCAACCATGCAAAAAAAGATGTCATCAATATAATGGGGTTACTTAGCTTGCTCCACGTTCTGTGACTAGAATGCATAGAATTTTGTTCTATAACAACTTGTTTTTTAATACCACTACCCTATTTCATAGCATGCCCAATTCTGCTGCTCATTATATATTTAATGTACACCCCATGGGGATTCCAAACCCAAGGATTCTCTGTGGCCTACCATTCTGTACTGTCCTGACCAATGTAAACCTAATGGATAGTGAATGCTGTATGTGGTGGACTGAATATTGCATATGTACAATGTATGGGTTGCAATCCACAAATCATATATTGACAGGTACAAATCACTGTAATGACCAAAGAAAGTGTTATTGCTGTTGGGTTGTAGTGTACTGTTACCAGACATTGCCTACAAGTACCTCTCAAAAGATCCCTGTTGCATAGCATTCTCAAACTTTTTGTGATTACTTAGAAGGACATTTTGTTGATGTGGTGTGCAACTTTCATTAATTTCCCTGCTATTGTTTGATAAACCCATTGCATATGCATTAAAATAAGCACAAAATCAGCACAATATCTTACATAGTAGAGCATTCTGGAATTATGGCAAAATACAACAAAAATGGAGAGTGTGCTAGTGAATCCATTTAAGAAAACTGCTTGTGCTCAGACCACTGGACAAAGGGTCAGGAAAACTGGAATTAATCTTCCAATTCCAGGTAACACCCCCCAAAAAAAAAAAATAGAAACATCAATCACAAGATAAAGTGCAATAAATAAATAAAGCCGTTCCACAGGAAAAACAGCTTTGTAAATAACTAATATTGTGATGACGTTCCCTTGTGGAATGAAGGCGCTAAATCTTTCTGTTGTGCTGGATTTTTATTAAATCTCATTTTTCATACCTTGGTAGTTTGTGGTTTTGCTTGGTCTTCCCTCATGACCAGTGTGCCTGACTGGGTGTTTATAGGGTATTGGTGGCATTTTACACTCAGTTTTCCACCTTTTAAATTTCTTAGTACATATTCATAATTATCTTTACAATCATGCTAAATTTTCATCCCACATCTGATTTTACTTAATACTGTTGCTAAAATCCATTTACCACCAAACACAATTTCATTTATTCTTTTATTCCATATAACTGATATAACATAAAATAACATTTTATCTATTCTTTTAACATATTCTTATAGACTGATAGGAGGCTACTAGGCTAGCATCCCTACAGCCCTTACAAGCCTTGCCATGTTAATCCCGAGTTGCCACAATTGTCCTTGGTTAGATAGGCTTAATTCGCAGAACAAGTCTATGATCGACACAGACTACTCTTTTTTTACATAGTTTTCCTCATAACTTCTTTACTTCTTTTCTTATAATATCCATGTAGTTTCTTCTTCTTGACAATGTAAACATACTCAATCACTTTTCATTTTATATGGCATACTTCCTTTTACTGACAATTTATTACCAGTCTCCACAAAAAATCTTGATATTCCACTTTCTGATTGCACCATTTGTTTAATTTTGATATCTTTAATATTTTCATCTGTTAGATTTTCTCATGGTTTTACATATTGTTTTATGATTACATTCTGATTCCATACCTTTCTATTTGTTCTATAGCATCAGTTTTATTTTCCATAAAAATATATTTTATTGGTAACATTTTCTTTCTTCATTTATACACTCTTTCTCTTTTATTCTTCTTTAGCATACGCCACAATTGATCATACTTACATTTATATAGTTTTACTACTAAACTCTCATCTTTTTTCATTTATCTACGTTAAAACTCTATACAAATTCAATGAAGCAGCATATACCACTGGATTTATTAATCCTATGCTTTCTTCTTCTTTATTTACATGCAGAGCTCCTCTTTTTACTGGGTTTAATGTAGAAATACATATAAATGATACATATAAATGAATAAAAATATCTGCAATAATTCCTTTTCAAAAGCAGTTGGCAACATAAATACATTTGCGAAGTATGATATTCTTCCCATCAGTACTGAACATATCAAATAAAAATTTTTTTCTGAATGATAATTGATACGTTATCCAGAAAAGGCATGTTTGCTTTATTTCTTCTATTGCTTTTTCCCACTGAAGTCTACTTACATTTATATTCCCAAATGTTATACCCAACACAGAAATTTCATTCATTGTAAAGTATATACCCCTCATCTTTACTATATCACCTAAACCTTTACTTTCTCTTATTTAAAGCCATCCCTACCATCTCTAGACACTCATTTCTGTAAATTATTACATCTTTTATCAAAATTTTGTTTTTTTGCAGTTATTATAATGTGATCTGCATGTGTTAACAGAACTGAAATTCTTAACCCTTCAGGTGTTATATACCCCATCATCTTCATTTTCTAATTTATTTCACATAATATCACATTCATAACTAATGAAAAGAGTATACAGCTCATTGGGCATCCCTATCTTACACCACTCTTTATATGTACCTCTTAGTTTAACCAGCTGTTTACAAGTATTATTATTTTATTATTAGTATTTGCTGGCATACATAACTTTACTATTATATTATAATCTTTCATTATTTCCCATAAGATCTCATGTCCAATTGTATCAACTGCCTTAAGGTCTCCTGTCATGGGTTTCACTTCTACTTTTCTGTTCATCATAACTTCCCCAATTTCTCTAACTATCATTAATAATTATTGAAAACCCTTCCTCTTTATACTATGTATGCTATTTTCCATAATATTTTCCATTTTGATTTCAAATCTCTTTTGCATTATTTTCATAAAGATCTTATAATTATTATTATTCAATACTACTGGTCTCCATTTTTTTTAAATTCTCTTCTATCTTTCTTCTTCCATATGAACTTAAGTATTCCACTACATAATTCTTTATACATAAATCCTTAATTTGAAGATTCATTCAAAATCTTTAAATATATATATATATATATATATATATATATATATATATATATATATATATATATATATATTATATTGCCTATGCCTTAAATTGTTATACATTTCATACAATATTCCGTCTGGGCCTGCAGCTGAATCTATATTTACTTATCCTAATATTTTATCTAGCTCATTTAAAAAAAATCTCCTTTTCTAGTTCTTTATTTTCTTTTTCTGTTAACTTTTTTATGTTCCATGTTTTTTTATTGCCTTCTCTTTACTTTAAACATTTCTTGCACATATTGTAGTAGGGTCTATATTATATCATATCATCGAACTCTTAAAAAGTGAATGATGAATAATCAACACCATGTAAACAAAAGCTTACAATCTTGAAAGCTCAGAACAGCGATTTTTTTTCCAAGGGAAAACATTGCTGTTCCAAAAAAAAGAAAAGAAAAAAAATTGAAAGAATACATAAAGTGGGGTGCTTCGCCCCTCACCCCCACATCCCCCTACTTAAATATACCAACTCTGAGATCGCACTACAGTGCCAAAAATGGCAAAGTAACAGTAGCGGACAAGCAAATTCTTTCCCTGGGAAAGAATTCACTTAAAAGCCGCTTCACTATTTTGCCTTTTTGTTGTTCTAAGTTCGACCAAAATGCATTCAATAGAATGCGTCTTCGGTCATCTAATAGGAACCCTTGTAGTACACTATTTATAATCTTTTCCTGAGTTCTTTTTATTTCTCCATTTACATTTTTATTTCTTTCATTACACCACCATCTTCCTTTACTAATTTGCTTAAAAAACTCAATACTTCTCTTTTTCCTTTTACGAATATCTTTACTTATATGACAATTCTTATATTTTTTCTTGATTGATTTCATATAATTCTTTTTCTTTGTCAAAGTACTTTCTATCATTATATTCTACATCTTCTAATGCATTGTTATATGTTCTTTTATATTTCTCTTTTTCTTTTTTTCACATCATATTGCCACTGTAAACCACATTTTTTAATATTTTTCCTTAAATAGCATCCACCATTCAGACCAGTTTATACAAGATGTTCTCATAGTAATATGATCTTTCCATAGCTGCATTACTAAACTCTTTCCTTTTTCATTCCATGCTTTCTCATTTATCATTTTGATTCCTTTGCCTGTTTTGATATTTTCCTTGTTTTCTTTTACCTCTAGCCATATTGCAAAATGATCAGAAAATTCTGTTTCAACTATATCCTCTGCTCCTATAACTAAACCTTGGGGTACTATAAAATAATCTATTTCAGTTCTATACATACCCCTGTTGTAAGTCCATAAATTTTTGTCCCAAAGTTTTAACTTACCACATCTCCTGTCATTATATTATTCATATCTATCACTGCATAGTCTAAATTCTGAGGAAATAAGCTTTTTCTTTCTTTACAGTTAGCATAAGCATATAATGTTTTAATTCAATATACTTGTTTTTTTTTTCATTTTAAATCCGCAAAGGTTAATCTTCCCATTTTTGAAAAGTTACATCTAATATCTTTACTGTATTTCTACAAAGTACCGCTATTCCAGAACATCTCTCATTTCCCAAATTCCAAATTATCTTTCCTCCCAATACTTTTTCTGTTTGTAATAGTTTCATAGTTTCATAGTAGTGTACTAGGCTATCTGCCCTGGGGCATTTACAAGCCTAGCCAACAATGATGTGGCTACCTCGTATAATATAGTTGCGCCTCTCTAGTAGTGACACATGTCGGACCACATTATTTAGTAAACTATACCTCTGTCTAGTAGTGACACTGAGGTGACTCCCGGGGTAAACTTACGATCTCCCATCCATGCATCGAGATTTTTCTTGAACAGTGCCAATGAAGGGCTCTGTCTCACATGAACTGGGATTTTGTTCCAGAGTACGGGTAACCTCTGTGTTATGAATCTATCCCTCCAGCATGTTTTATTCATATTTGTGCAGAGGTTGAAATCTTTAGCTCGCGTGGTTCTGGTGGATCTGGATTTTTTGAGATGGAGCATGTCCATCAGTTCCTGGTTGGACATGGCCCTATATGTTAGGCACAAATCACCTCTGAGCAGGCGGTATGCTACTGAATAGAGCTGGAGTTTCTTTAATCTAGCTGGATATGGCACATGTTTGAGACCCATGATCCTCTTGGTGAGGTACTTCTGGGGTCTTTCCAGTTGTTGCATGTGCCGGGTGAGATACATCCCAAATGGAGCATTATATTCAATCATGGGCCTGACAAGGGAGGAATATAGAGGTACAATGACCTCCTTTGATCTGGATGAGAATCCCTTCATGATGAGATGGACAAGGTAGAATGTCTTTCTGACCACTTTGGCAACATGGTTGTCAAAGGAGAGGTCACTATCGACTTGAGTCCCCAGGTCTCTGATTACTTCTTCCGTACTCAGTGGGTTATTGTCTATGTGATAATTTGTGGGTACTTTGTTTTTCCCAAAGGGGATGACTATACATTTTTTGGCATTAAGTTTGAGGCCATGATTCCGGCACCAGTTGTCCGTTTCAGTGAGACCTTTCTGTAGGATGTGTGTGTCAGCAGGTGAATCAACTATGGCACCCAGTATGCAGTCATCTGCAAACTTTGTCAGCCATAATCCTCCCATATTTGCTTTCACATCCGAGAAGTAAATGCCGAATAAGAGTGGCCCCAAGACTGAGCCCTGTGGGACACCACTCGTGACTGGTTTTGAGTCTGACATGGCACCAGCAATTTTGACCTTATGGGTTCTGTTTTTTAGTCAGTTTGCTACCCATCTTGTGACATATGGATTTACATTTAGGCTGCTGAGCTTGTCTATGATGCCAGAGTGTGGTATCGTGTCAAAGGCTTTAGCCAAGTCCAAGTAGGCAGTGTGGACAGCCTTGCCCTCGTCGATGGCACTAGTGACTGTCTCGAAGAAGTCAACCAGGTTTAAGAGGCAGGATCTGCCTTTTACAAAACCGAACTGGGTGGGATCAAGGGTCTGCAGATCTCCAATATCGCCATTTATGAGTTCCATGATGATTCTTTCCATAGCCTTGCAGACCAGGCTGGTCAGACTTATGGGGCGGTAGTTACCAGGGTCAGTAGAATTTCCCCCTTTGTGGAGTGGGACCACTGTTGCTGTGTGCCAGTGTTCAGGTACATATCCTGTAGTGAGGCTAAGATTGAATAGCGTTTTTAGGTGCGGGTTTAGTTCATCTTGAAGTTCACGTAACACGCAACCGGGGATACCATCGGGTCCCATAGATGCTGTGTTTTTTGCTTTGCTGAGTGCTGATTTCACCTGAATGTCTGAGATGACAGGTAGGTTACATTCAGCAGGGGTAATTACTACATCTTTAGGGGGTGAGGGAGGGGAGAAATTTGCACTGAACCTATCTGCCAGAATATTGGCAATGTCGGTAGGGTCAGTGAATTTTTTGTCGTTGTGTACCAACTCAGAGCATATCTGAGAATTTCCTCCCAAGGTTCTGACATAATTGAAGAAGGCCTTGTGATTGTCTTTGGTATCCTTGGCAATCTTTCTCTCAAAGTTGGCTTTAGAAGTTTTTATGAGAGAACGTAGTTTTTTACTTGTGCTGATCAGGGAAGCCTTTCCCCATGTGGGATTTGGCTTTGTCCTGCAGTAGCTTCCTTCTTTTGTTGTACAGTTTGTTTATAGCCGGGGTCCACCAAACCGGGCGTTTTCCCTTGGCGGAGAGGGTCTTGGTTTTAGTTGGGATTGCTTGATCCATGCATTCTTGGAGATGTCCGTAGAAGGCTGTTGTGTAGGATTCAGCATTTTGGGATGTGGTTTCCATTAACCCAGTAGGCTTAAAGGATATCATTTCTGACTTAAGGAGTGTAAAGTCAGCTTTTGAAAAATTTTTCACTGTAGTCTTTTGTTCTGGGGGTGGGGGTGGGATATGTACATCCAACGTGATCAGTTTATGGTCAGATCTTACTAGTGAGGGGTTTATATCCAGTGCGGAGCATTTGGACCCCATGTTTGTGATAATCAGGTCAAGTATATTATCTCTCCTCATAGGAGAAGTGACCAGTTGCTCCATAGCATTTGAGTTAATGAATTCCAGGAATCTTTGGGCTAGGGTGTTAGGGCTGGAATAGTGGGCCCAGTCTATGTTGGGGTAGTTGAAGTCACCCAATATGATGGTGTTTGGTGTGACATTCATATCCTCCAGTATTTTCAGGAATGCTTGATGGGATTCCTGGGATTGGGAGGGTGTTCTATAACATGCGACCAGTTGTATGGCAGTTTTGCCTATGGTGAGTAAAACTTGTATGGTTTCTGATGCTTCATGGGTAGCCACCAATCGAGAGGTGTAGGTGTCCTTTATGAAAATGGACACTCCCCCTCCCTTTGTGGTTCGGCCTGGAACTTGAGGCCGAAAAGCATGATATGAGGTATAGCCTGGTAGCGCTGGAGTGCTCACAGGAGCCTTGAACCAGGTTTCAGTTACTGCACAGACATCGATGTTCTCCATACTGAGAAGTGCTTCAAGTGCCTGCATCTTGAGATTTAGACTTCTGGCGTTGAGCAGCATTACCCTTAATTTTTTTCCATTTTTGTTTTTTACGGAGGTTGATTTGTCTTTTGAGCATTGCCTAAAAAAGGCACTATGGGGGTGGCAAGAGCTTTGGCCAGTATCCGGAAGCCCAGTGGTGACAGGTGCAAGCCATCCCTTGCGAAGCAACGCGGCTTGTCCAGCATGTCATCCCAGGCTGACAGACATTGGATCCCCCTAGAATGACACCAGTGATTAAGCCAATTGTTAAAACTGATCATTTTGTCTTTGTACTGAGGCATCATTCTTGGTGAAGGCAGGATGCTGCTCAGGGTCAGGGTCATACCAGTCTGGGCTACATAATCGGAGAGCTCCTCAATGTCTCTTTTCATGTAGTCCAGGGAGGTACATCTCAGGTCATTCACACCAGCATGGACAATGACTGCATCATACTTGTACTTGCTTTGGAGTGACCTGAGTGCGTGTGTAATGTGGCGGATCCTAGCTCTCGATAGGCAGCTCACCGTTACCCTCTCCTTATTCAGCCTGGTAAGTGGAACGTCGGTGTGTCTGACTATAGAGTCACCTATTACTAATGTCTCTGGCATAGTGTTTTGCCTTAGGGGCTGTGATTGTGTGACACACCTGTTGTTTGAGGTATGTGTTGTAGGTGTTACGTTTTGTGGGGTGTATTTCTGGGTGTCTGCTTTGGAGGCCTCTGTTGTTTTGGTAAGTTTTTTATAAGAGCCTCCGAGTATGTCTTTGTGTTCTTATGTGTTTGATTTGTAGTGGTGGTGGTTTTATGTGTGACCGGTTTTGCTTCGGGTGTGGGTACCTTCTCCTCCTGTCTGGTCTTGCCAGTCCTGTGTTGAGAGAGTTTAGCCTCCAGTCTGGCTGTATAGTTGCATCTCTCACAAGTATTTGTGTTAGTAGGAAGGAGGAGAGGGTTGTCTGTGTACATGAGACAATTGTAACATTGTCTTAAGATTCCCAGGTTAACCAGCTGAACAAGAGAGGATGTTAGTGGTCTACCACTCGACATACTAGAATATTGTAAGGAGTGCTGTGCCTTTAAGGGAAGTGGGTATTCACAGGGGGTAGTGGATGGCTGTAGTGCTTACTTTAGTATAAGAGTGCTTACTTTATTATAAGAGTGCTTGCTAAGACTAGAAGTCCCGAAAACAAGTGCTAATATATACAGCTAAATAGACTGAGTAGAGCTTTCTAAGTGAAAAATTGAAGAGCAGACTTCGCGGAGCCAGAAATAGTTTAAACCTGTATAACCGCTGCTGCGCTATGCAACAGCAAAAATGCCCTGAGGCGGATTTTTATACAGGGAACTTGAAAAGAGCTAGAAATGGTCCAAAGCAACCAATAATTTACAGCTCAAGTGCTGAGGTCACTTCCCCAGGGACAGATAGGCTGCTCAAGGCTCCCCACTCCCACTGGTGAGCTCAGAAACTTCCTTCTATCCAAGTAAGGCAATGGCCAACACAGGAACTACACACAGCCCAGAATACAGCAAATCCTGTATACTGGTCCAAACTAGTCGAGCAAAGGCGGGAAAACAAGGAGTATTTTTTTGTTTTTGTTTTTTCAGGAAAGCACACAGAAATGCAATTAAGCAAACAGTAAAATCGATTTACACAGGCTAGCACACTTTAGTGGGCAGCCTTAGCAGTTAAATTAACAAAAAAACAGTATTAATCGACCAGAGTCGACCAAAATGCTACTTTTAAGTGCAGATACTTCAGAAATCAGCAGATAGACACAAAAACAGTTATAGCTAGTTAAATGAAAGCCAGAGAGGACAATGCAGATAAAAAAAAGCCAAAAAATGCTTAAATCTGGAAAGTGGTCGCTTCTTTCAGTTCTCTGTTGCCAGGACCCCTCTGCAGGAGCACGTGGAGCTCTGCTTGGGTATATTTCTTCATTTGATAAAAGTCTTGTGTCTTCTAATATAATCACATCTACATCACATCTATTACACCACTGCAAAATTCCTGTTTTTCTTACTATATTCTTAATGCTATTCACATTTATAGAAAACACTCTAAATCTTTCAGTTTCCTTTTTCCTTAGATTCATGGTTTCATAAGTTCAAAGCTAATTAATAGACTAGTTTCTTTAACAGAACATTGTAAGCCTAACCAATTTCCTTTCTAAAGGTGATAATCAAAAATTGTACCTTGTGTTTGTGAGTCAAATACCTTAACCATTATATAAAGCCTAAACTTTAGCTGTATGTATTCTTTTTCATCCATGTCCTTTCTTTTTTTCTTTTGGACTTATCCCTTTAAATTTTTTTCTGTCTTTTATCCTTTTACCAATATAATTGTTTTTTCCCTTTTACTGCCTCCCAGCTTATGTCTCTTTTGTCACTTTTTTCGAAACCTTCTTCGATATCCTCTTTATTATTTTTCTCATCTAATTTTTGTTCTATTTCTACTACTTCTAATTTTTTTCTTCTTTGTTCATTTTCTTCTATTTCCCTTTCTTTTTTTCCTTACTATATCCATAAATGTCCAGTATTGTTATATTTATAACATTTCAATTCACATGTTTTCATCATTTCCATTTCCCCACAAATATAACATTTTCTTTTGTCACAGTTATTTATCAAATGTCTTTGTTTCCAACAGAAAAAAAAAACATGTTTTGGGTCATTCCCAGTATTTTACACCACCCCTAGTCCCCTCCACATTTATCATGGTTGACATATGCATACTTTTTTCTCTTTTGATTTTTAACAAAATAATACAATCCCAGGCACCAGCTTATAAACCCCTTCTATCATACACATTTTCCATGTCCATTATTTATTTACAAAAAGCTTTCAAATGACCTTTCAAAGTCTCTCTTTCTACCTCTGTACATGAATGATCTTTTCTGTTTCCCTGTTAAATGTTTTTATCACATAAAGATTCCATAGTTTACAGTTTTATTTCATATTCTCCAAGAACATTTTCCACTGAAAAAACAGTCTCAAATATGATGACACAAAATGTCTGTTTGTTAATAAGAATAAATGCTTTTACCTCGTGGTCTTTTACATCCAAAGGAGCTACTAAATTGTCCCACACTTCATAACTGTCCATTTCTTTGTCTACTTTTCTTTGAAGCCTTAACATGTGCTTCAATTTTTCATTTTATTCTGCCTTCTTTTCTGCTACTCCATTTTTGACTTATTTTGCTTTCTCTGCATATGCTTCCGTTTCAGTCTCAGTACTATTCCTCAGGATTATCAGGCATCTTCCTTTTGTATTTTTCCATAATGTCCCCCCAGGAAACATCTCCTTCATTTGCCAGCTCAGTCTGTACCACCATTTCTTTAAGTAAATCATCCCACAACCTTCCCAGCTGGAGGGTTGTAATTATATATCCATCATTT